>NW_018735163.1:0-58770 GCF_002204515.2 Aedes aegypti | reverse complement strand
ATATTTCAAGCGTTGATAGTGACAGCAAGCAACTCTGTATGAAATATATTTACCAAACTGTGTTTCAACAGAAATAAACACCTAAAGTTTCAAAAAACTTTAGTTTCAAATGACAAAAAAGTTAATATTTTATTTGCTTATGATGATGATTGCAACTCCACCACATTTTCCATCCAGGCGATCATAACGATAAACAAAGAGTTTGGATCAGTTTGAGTTAGGATTCAGGTTAAAATAGGTTTAACTGATATATATATTGTTATTAGCTGTTAGAAAATTAAACAGCTCGTCCTCTTACCATTCAAAACATTTATTTCGACTGCTTTGCTTATGATGGTTTTCGAACATTGCATCATCATTTGATTCAATCTTTCAGTAAGAAAATCAAAACCAGAAGGAGACATGTTATTAGAAGCAAGTGCTTTTTCTGTGATTTTTCCTTGATATTTTCCGTTGATGAGAGGTTGAGAGGTGAAAATAAAAGATACCTGCGGTAGCACAAAGCAGGGGTTCTCCATATGATTTGAAGAAATTTGAACGGCTACCAGTAGGAAGAAAAGGGAAGGAACTGAAGTTACCTGCGACAAACATTGGCATAGGAATTATCACGGCATTTTCCTTCAAATTGAAAAGATGAACGGTTACCTGGCAGAAGTAAATTAGCATGTGAATGAGCATGATTATAATTAACCTGACGGCATGATTGTTAAGCAAGCCATCTTTAATAAAAAAAAAATTGTTGGAGATTCCGGCTACGAAAAACGTTGCTTCCATCTCCAGCCTGGTACGAGCCTCAACGATTCGTTTGCGCGAAAGGCATTCCCAAAATATAGATTTATGATTGCCCCACAATTTGTGCATACAAACTTTCTGGTATCTTCCTTCACAGACGGCTTTAGCGTGAAAAAAAAAACAACCGCAAATATGCATTTAAACATCCATGTCGCAATGTTTGGAACTATGGCCTTACTTTTGGCACCAACGACAATGATTGGAAATTTCTTCCAGTTTCAGGAAATGTTCCTATGTCACACGAACATCAAACAAAAATCTTTTTTTTTCTAAAGCTTCAATATTATTTGGATCAGTTTTGTTGAAGTGAACCAAATGATATTTTTGAGAAAAGTTTTTTCCGACGAACGCCAAAATCGAACGGTTTAGTAGCTAAAATCAAAATGGTAAAGCTGGCAAAATCGAACCTTGCAGAAAAACGGATCGTGCTAAAATCGAACAAGCACTATATTCCAAACGTTCGTTAGTAAAACATCTATATACAAAAAATATTTTTTTTTTACTCGTAAATATCTTATTAAGTGGGTTCAAAATATCGTCAAATGTCTTATTTAAGTTTATTGGTAGCTAGAGCAGTTCTTCTTCTTTCTAGCATTACGTCTCATCTGGGGCAGAGCCTGCTGCTCAGCTTCACTGCTTAGTTATAAACTGAGAGCTTTCTTTTCTGATTGACCATTTATGCATGTGTATATCGTGTGGAAGATTCGAAGGTAAGACCCTCGATCGGTGGAATTTGAATCCACGACCCTCAGATTGGTCTTGCTGAATAGCTGCGCGCTTGCCACTACGGCTATCTGGGTCTCTTAACGTTAGATTGCCTTAGCGACAAGCAGTAAGTTCTAAATTCCAAGTCATTGAGCATTCGATGCATTTTACAGTTGTCTCCCTTACGCCTCCCTACTGGAGGCGGGATTCACTAGTTCCGTTTTTTAAATTTTTCACAATTTTGTACACCTTAACACATACCTACCGGCTGCGAGCATAGAATCCAAGGGAAGGATGGCTATGGCTGCCCGATATTATTTACGACCAAAATGCAAAATAAATAACTCACGTTACGGGTCGGTTTCGTCCACGTTCTGTTTACCCAACTGAGTTTGAAGTGCATCTAGAGCAAAAGAAAAAAAATAGCTTGCTGAAAACGATGAGCTTTTGCCGGTCCGAAGATGCAGCAAGCAAAACGAAAGGAATGAATTTATTCGAAGAGTGTGTTTTAATATTCATGATTCCTAAATCAAAACAAGCAGAATGGGTTTTTGTGCTTTAGAACTTTCCGCAGGGCTTTGGTGGTATGTAGAATATTTCAACTTAGGAATGTTGTGAATTGTGCTCTGGAAACATGTTAAACGTGATTTGAACGAAATGAAAATAAGCAGTTATTTGTTTAAGTGTTGAAGATCTATTGAAAACCATGTCGATGATTAGTGTGTAATTCACAGTTTGTGTTGCAATATGAATCCATTTAGTTGATTTTATTTTTATTTAGCTTGCTCTCAGGTTTGTAGTTTAGGACTAAAAATAATTAACCTTCCTTGTAAATTGGGGTTGCAAGTAGGCACAGTAGAGAAAGCACAACATAAAAAACATAAATTGAGATCTGAAGTTCCGTCAGGAATTTTCCTTGAGAGAGTTCTCTAGGGATTCCTTCATATCTATCGTTTTTCGTTGATTCCTCCAATGTTTGATTTCTATTTTTTTAACAAGATTCCTCAGGCATTTCTCTAGATCTCCAGAGATTCCCCAAGGAATTTTTCAAACAATACTTTGATGGACACTAGCCGCTATCAGTCCAATTTTTTTTGCCTACACTATCTTTTTGTTCCTATATGAACTGTTCGTGTAATGGCTCATTCGGGTAGTGGTGTTCTGGTAGTAATATTCGGGATAATGGTGTTTGGGATAATGGGATAGAGCCCATTCAAAATAATTGTGCATTCAGGGAAACAGCATTCGGGGTATCGGAATTCGGAGTAATGGGTAGAATCATTTTCTTCAAAGCACAAATCTAGAGAACCAGATAGTGGTTAGAGCTGGAAATTTAATTGACTGGTGGAGATCAATCGATCAAGTTTCAACTCAAACCGCTGTCTGGACCTCTAGATTTGTGTTCTTGAGAATTTATGTTATGGGTATAATGTAACTTTTTCTCAGTGAATTTGTTCTATTGTATTTTTTTCAGTGCATCTCAAAATTGCATTGTGGAAGTATTGACAGTATGTATTCAATGTAGTAATAATAATATAGAGCAATTAAGATTGAACCAACAATTACTGTGCATCCCCTAAAATCTTGTTTAATCTAGATACGTGCAATGATACAAAGACGAAACATCTTTGTATATCGCATAAAAACCCCGATTTCATCTTTATCATAGCAAATAACGTTATCAAACGAAGAGAAATATGTATTTAGTTATTCTTGCATGATTAAGATAACATGCGGAAGATGATCTTCTATAAGAGTGGCTGCGCTGTGACAATTCGCAAAGTCCATTCATAACTAGAGCCATCATGAGGTGCCTATCGATGATGTTCCTAGTATTAGTGATTCTAGTCATTGGTACCGAGGCAACAGATGAAGATAGTTCCAAAAATCCTGTGAGTAGTATCTATCATATAGACCGTCTTTCTTAATTGTTTAGTATTTTTTTTGTTTACAGATAAAAACCGCAGACTGGAACTACTATGACAAGGACAAATTTGCAGCGTATGGAGAACGGCTCAGTTTGCGAGCAAAATGTGGAATGAAATACCGTGCATGCAGAAGACTAGCACTATATGATTATGTGGCAGGGCAATATGACAAACATTGCTGTTGGCCATTTCTGCGAGAACCCTGGCTGCCCAGAAGGATAGATGTTTCTAATCCTGTCATCGAATCTACTGGAATAAGAAGAAGGACATAAGAACGAATAACTAAATTTTATACGGATTGTTCAATAATCAATTGAAAACAAGTTTTCGAAAAAAAATCAGAGCACTTAAACAAGTTAAGCAATAAAACTTTTGACAGTACCATTTTTCATAATTTCAGGACGTTTCTGAATATTACATTATTTGTCGATTACAATTGTAATCGTAACTTGTACTTCACCACATAAAATTGAGAAAAATGTAGCTATCTGAAGTTGTATTTTAAAGGTTTGAAACTGTAGGTTTACAACCAAACAATCATGTCGAACACAAATGCATTTGCTCAGTTTAGAAGAGCTATACCAGTTGTATAGCCCTGAGATTTTTCGGAGTTGAAACCATGTCAGAATTCGAACTGTTCACTGGCAAAAATTGAATTTGCAGTTATGTAAATAACCTACAGTACATTTGTAAATTCGTTGAACGTTTTTGGTATGGTAACTTCAAGCTTGAGATTATCCCTCCATTTCAACGAAATTTTTCTTCAGATCACTTCTACTCATACCTACAAAAAGTTTCACAATCGTTATGTGATTTCAGCAAAAATATGTGAAATCAAACGGCAAAACATCTGTTGAATAAGTCCCGTCGCACTTCCCTACGAATGAAACTTTGCCGTGCAGAAATTGAAAAGCCATGCTCGCAGAATCCGAAGGAGAAGAAACATATTTTCCCAAACTTGACACAAAGTCATAAATGGAATAATCTGTTTGCGATAAATTTGTCCCTTCTTATTTCCTCCGACTACCTATTCGGTTCCAATGCTGACCGGACTTTTCGCAGCCTGATAAGCGTTTGCGAAGTAGAAGTTGACCTTTTTGGGAGGAAAACTTTTGCTGCTTTCCATTCTCACCCGGACGAAATAACTTTCATTTTTAGACCTATAGACATTCCCAAAGATGTGTAATGGAATGAGACAAAATTGAAAATGAACTGCTTGGTTTGCATTGCTTTATGAATAACGAATGTGAACTCCTATAGTATACTGCTAAAAGCCAATTCGTTATCCTCAACGAAGGAATCTTCCCGGTCTCCTGCGAAAATTGATCTTTGATTCACATTGATCCGGATTTCATTCCAGTAAGGTAGCAAACATTCGTGTAAATGGTTTCGGGTCATTTGGCTGAATGCTGTTTGGCCAAACGTAATTTTGCCAAATGCCGTTTGGCTGAAATAATTAAATAAATAAATAAATAACATAAAGTATGCATGTAACACCAGTGTGCACTTAAAACCCCTATGGAGAATACGCTTGATGAACGTGTCATATGGTTCAATACCAATAATTATGAGAAAATAGATTTTGAAAGAACAGCCTATGATCAAAAGTAAGAATCATTTCTTTTTTAAAACTGACGGTTTAGGCGCAAACATTTTTGTCTTTCTAGATATGGCTTCGGGACCAATGTTAAATGTAAGCAAGTATGATACAATTAACACTGCGGATCACGTTTTTGTCTCAAGCCCCAAAATACCGATATTCACTCAATTAAGAGTTGCTGAATCCATCTGTTTTCAAAAATATCATAGCACGTCTAATTTTGAGATATTGGCTATTGAAAATGCAAAAATTGACTGTTTTACCCAACTTGCATGCAAGTTTGCCAGCTTGTAAGGCAATTAATTTGCTTAATTTGCCACAGAATTCAAACTTTATGTGTATAACTATACTTATCGGAAAAGTTTATAAAACTTTCGATACGGGAAAGTTATTTTTGATGGTTTGAAAAAGTATTGTATTTTCCCATGTAAGAGAAACGAAGAATTTTGTATGGAGACAGCAAACATGTCGAAAAAATCGGTTCAATCTAAATTTAATCGCGCAATTTCAACCAAATTTAATCCAAAATGAAAGTTTAGGTGCAAAATAGCGTGCCTAGTGGATTAGACCACAAAAAAGTTTGATAAATTATACTTTAAATTTCATGTAAACATCAATAAAATCATTGTTCTATACAACTTAAGCGACCTATGGGTAAAAATTGTGACGTGCTGGAACATTTCTAAAAAGGGCATAAGATTCAGCAACCCTAAATCTACTCGAGACACATAATTTGGTCCTTTTGACACGCAAAAATATCATTTTTGTTACGCTATGTAATCGTTATTTCAGTATAACTACAAAAAGCTAGAGAAAAGATTAGGTTTACAAGCAAGAAAAAGTTCTTATAAAATCATTAAAAATTAATTTTAGTATATTGCTGGTAACCTAATAATAAAGCAGCTTTCAGCCAAGAGTCCTAACACGATGTGCGAAATTCCCAGCCACGTCCTGAATTAACAATTCGATTATATTTTTTTTTGTGCCCTATACCCGAGCAGAAGGAAATAACTACTGAATACCAAATTGAGGTATTCCATACCAGATAATTTCAAATACTTACAACCTGAATGAGGTATGAATGAGCCCTGCATAAGAGGTAAAATACCTCAAATAATACCTTCTGCATATTCTACAAATACCAAGCTGATAATTAGATCAGGTATTGTAATACCTAAATAATACTTGATGGATTTTCATATAAAAGTGACATTTTTCAATACTAGTTTAATACCTCCATCAGTCCTCAATAGCTGTCGAATACCAAAATGAAGTATTTTTAATTGTTTTAAACATTTTTTTCAAATACCAAAACGAGGTATTGATAACTGAACAATACCTAATTGTGGTATGATACCAAAATATGGTATGCATAAGTTATTGGCGAGTTATTCTTTCCTCCTCGGTATACTGACAAACATGACGATCGATAACATCATAAAAAAATTGTTGACAATCCGAGTGACTCGGCTTGGCAGTCAAAACTTCAGCGATGTTTGACATCGGCAATCTAATTTAGTGCCTCACCGATGCATAAAATTGCCTTTGTCAGCGTAGCACTAGTTATAATGCCGATGCGAACTTAAATTTGTAATATTTCATTTCTCTTATAAACTTCGGACTCAAGGTAATCTAATGCACAATTCAAAACAAATAGTTGATCAGTCATTGAGCCGCATTTATAAATACTACTTATCCGTGTTGGAGCAAGCTGATTATTTTTTTCAATTTCTAAATTCGGTCAAAAGGCATTTCAGCCAATTGGCATTCGGCCAATCGGCGTATGACCCAATACATTCGGCCAAATGGCCGAACACCGTATAAAATGTGGTATCGGTTGTTTTGATATATTGTTATGGTCATCAATCCTTACGGAAAGGTTTAGCATGAATGCTCGCAGAGCAAGTCGTCAGGAGGTGAGTGACCAGAAGGGGGTGTCATTACTTTCCTGATGCGCAAAACTAACTTTTGTTCCAGGACTTCTAAATACTACCATATGGCGACCCCAAGTAGAATTAAGATTTTGAGGGGTGTTGTGATTATTATATTTTCATATTTGTCGTTCAAAATTGAAGTCAAACCAAGTTTTTAGTAGTTTCTGAACCATGAAACTAATTAAAAAAATATGTTTGAAGTTTTTGAAAGATAAATTGGACGACGACTCATTGACGATTCATTGATTTATTGACGAACAGAACAATAGACTTAAAAGTTTATCTATGTGATTTCAAACAACTAAGTTTTCAACATTGCACCATGGCCTTCTTAGCAAGGGACCAATACGCGATTTCACTGTTTGACGTTTAAGCGGTTCCGTGTTATTTAAGTGGCCATGGTAACAAGTGAATATGGCACCGCTCAAACATCAAATTAGTGAACTCTTGCATTGGTTCATGGACCAGTGCACGGGTTCATTCGTTGATGGTTGAGCGGTGTCGTGCTATTTTTCAAACACGAACCCGACTCGCACCCAATTTATTTTATTTCTTCAAACCCGGACCCGACCCGAACCTGAGACAATAATTGAAAATGTTGTTGTTTGAGAGGGACTTTAACCCGAAGGTCATTCGTCCCTTAATAATAATTGAAAAGCAAATCCGACCCGAACTCGAAAATAATCGCTTTTCAAATCCGACAATGTTATGCAAGAAAACCCCGAATAAACCCCGATTTGCTTTCAGGTTGTTGCTCTGTTCACAATTCTCACCGAACCCGACTAATTAAATAAACATTTTTAAGCCCAAACCCGACCAGTACTCGATAATTTCGAAGACTTCAGACCCGATCCGAACCCGAAAAAAATTAATTTACGTGACTATGGTAACCAATGGCACCGCTCAAACGTCAGATTGGTGAACTCATGAAATGGTCCATTTATTCACAAACTGCGCACGATAAACCGAAACCACTCAAATTTGTGGTGAAATGCGAGCTATCATTATTGCGCATTTCTTTCACTACTGGACTATCGCAGAAGTTTTTACAAGTGCGGAAACGCTAATAAAAGTGCGCATTTGCATCAAATCGGGTAGGTGTCTTCGGGGGATTTTTTCTTCGTAAATCGAAGAATAAGTGCTCTGAAGACACCAGCAGGATTCAATACAATCCCTCACTTTTATTCACACTTTCGCACTTATGAGGCCGCCCTTCGCAGTCCAGTAGTGAAAGAAATGCACAATATGTTCTCCATCTTATCGAACCGTCAAACCTGAATCCTACGATAATAATGCATAGCTTATGATCTTGTCCTAAAAGCCATAAATACTTAAGCGTGTACCTTGTTGTTACTGAGCAAACGAATGAATTTACACGTTATTTAACAATGCTACGATGAAAAGAATATCCTTATCTATCTCTCAATGCACAGTGGTCCAGGAATCAGTTTTTGTGGAAAGATGCATTTTAAGCTTTAGAATGATACATTAGATAAAACCGGTCTTTTGTTTGGTGTTATCGAATATTAGGGTGGTCCACGTTTTCATAGAACTGGTGTAACTAACTTTTTTATTTGTAAAAATTATATTCTACATACTTCAGCAAAGTTCAAGCAACTTCGCCAAAAAAAATTTTTTTGTCCTCTGTTCCTGAAAAATAAAGGATTTTTAACAGAAAATCTTCAATAACGTTTGAACTAAAATAGTTATCATCAACATTTTTACATGGAAATTTGCGTTTTATTAAGTTCTAAAAGTCGTTCATAATCTACTTAGACGAGAAATCTGAAATAAGAAAGATAGGGCTATAAAACTATTTTGAAGATTTTCAAATTAGGTATTTTTTTTGCATTTTGAGTATAAAAATTAAATTTTATATAAAAATGATCTTCTACAAATAGGCTCAACATGTAAGCTTTTATACTGTTTATTTAAAACTATGGTGGTCCACAATATCACATATATGATATAATCAACTTTATTATTTGCAAAAATAATGGCATATATTCTTGCAAAGTAGTAGAACGTCAAATTTTGATCAACTTTGCCAAAAAAAGTTTTTCTGTAGCTCGAAATTTGACCAATCTACAGCATTTTTCCTCAATCATCGTAGGGTGGTCCAACAAAAATAAGCATTTAACTCTAGTGCTTTTAATATTAACTTCACGTCAAAGTTGTCTATGAACGACTTTTAGAACTTAACAAAACATAAATTTACATGCAAACAAATAATTGATATCTTTTTAGCTCAAAAGTTATTAAAGTGTGATAAAATATATTTGTTTTTCTATGGCATTTTATTTGAGTTACAAAAATAACACATCTGAATTTTTGTGATACAATAAACAATTTATTTTTTTCTTTTTAATGCCGTCAAAAGATATTTTTTTATGTTTGCCCCAATCAGAGATATTCACAATCAAAGTAGGCAAACTCCCAAACGGAAGGAGATAGCGAGTTTCTTCACCAAATTACGCATTTTTGAAATCTCTAAAAATGTTTCATAGACTATTCTGATGAGATGTTTGAATTGAATACGCTAGAGCCAGAACCAATTTAAGTCACCGTAGGAAAAAAAGTTCTAAATCGGTCAATTTTAGAGCTACAAAAAAACTTTTTTGGCAAAGTTGCTTAAAATTGAATGGTCTACAACTTTGCTGAAGAATGTATAATATGATTTCTACAAATGGTCGGTATTCAGACAGACTGAACTAAGTGCTTTTTGATGGTTTCAGGAAAACGTACCCCAGACATTCGAAATGTAGAAATATTGGCATCATTAGTTGTAATAATGTAACTTATCTATTTGATGATACATCTGTATCAAAATAACATCGGGAAAATTAAAATTGATGGAGCCCTTAACGTATCTTTTGAACACCAAAATATCATCTAGTCCGGTCTGTCTGAACACCGACCAAATAAGAAAGTTAGTTACACAATGGATTTTAGGGCGAGATCATTAGTTATGCGAGTGTTGAACAAAACAAACAGAAACTGTTTGAGTAGTGGTGAGTATTGTAATCATTGCTAACGTATGTTGGAGGGACAAACGATCATGTCATGTGAACTGCAATCTTTAGGAGCAGTTGGCAACATCCGTGAGACGAAATCAAAACAAAATTTACACGGAGACGCATTTCAATTTTGGGTTGTTTCAACGGAATTCCGTAGTTGACCCAATTATTGATCAATTTTGGCTAAATTTCCAAGATCCACTCGCCAAAGTACCTTAATACGTACACTGAAATGAATTTTATTGTAGAAACTACTGAATCCATGGTAAAATTAAGAACTGCACCAACGATTTTCAACCGACTACATAAATCTGTTACCTCTACCATAACATAGTCAATAAGAAAATATATTCTGTTTATTTAACCAGAGTTGTAGTATTTATGACTAGAACTATTCTAGATTTGACAAGTTTGGCATTGTACTTTTCACCATACTGCGTTGTACGGTGGGTGTCACGAATTGAAATACAATGCTTTGTAGTCGAGGCTACTATGGACATAGTCACATTTACTACGCTGCTCAGTGATTTTTACTAGATTAAAGTAAACTTAACAGAATTTTGTAGTCGGTTAGTCGGTTGAAAATCGTTGGTGCTGTTCTTAATTCTACTATGGATTCGGTAGATTATACAACAAAATTTATTTGCGTGTAAGCATCGGATTCCTGAAAATTAGCTCAGAAATACATCCGCGATAGTTAGGGTAACAGTCGTATTTTGGATCCCCTAAGGAAGTGATTTTAGTTTTTTGTCCCAATTAATTAATTGCAAAGCGTAACTAAATCAAAGAACATGCCAAAATGTACGAGATAAAAATGCTCTACGAGATAAAAATGCCCATACGGTCATGTAGGATACACAAAACGATTGAATTGTGAAGCACTGTTTTTCATTATTTTGGACACAGCAATGAATTTTGGACCCTCAAAGTATATATTTTAGACCCCCGGCATTTTTTATCGTTTGGCGACAAAGTCCACGACACTTGTGTTATGATATGCTTGCCCATAGTCCAATTAATCGATTGACAATGGAAAACCGAAGAAATTCTACGCAGAAATTTGAAAAAAGTTTTTGTTTACATTTGAAAAAAAAAAAAAAATTGACGGCCTCAATTTCTATGCGTAACGTGTGGTAACGGTTGCATGAATGAACCGATAAAATTAAATAAATTTCAGATAAAACAAACACATTTTCTATGTACAAACATTTTCTTTCTTTCCAAAAGGGATGTACATTGAGTTAGTCTTTCGATTTAAACTGGGGAATTTGCAGGAAAAAGGCCCAGAGGGTCCAAAATATATCTCGCATAACTTCTGATCTCGCCCTAAAAGCCATTGGTAACCATGTGTGTAGCTCGTTATTTCTGAGCATTTAAATTGAGTCACATGTTGTCTTACAACGGTATGGTGAAGAAAGGATCGTTCTCTACACGCCATTGGTGTTGGTTTGGATGCTGATTCATTCATTTTCTCAGAAACAATGAGCTACACACGTGGTTACCAATGGCTTTTAGGGCGTTATCTCAGATCATACGAGATATAGGGATTCAAAATACCGTAAAATCGGGTGTAATTGATCAGAAGGGTGAAATTGATCATCGTATCACACGATTTTATTTATGCGTGATGGGGCATAAATATCAATGTAAGCTGCAGTAAATGAACGTTGTTTGTCGTAACTATTGTCGAATTGTGTGTTGTGAAGTTTTTTGCGTTCAAGAATGTTTATTACTATGAAAATAATGTATAATTTCAAAATCATGCACGGTGCAGTATTGACAAACACCTATAAACTTCTATTTCTAAGCAAGGATTTAAACATAGTATAAACCTGAAAGTTTGTGAGGATGCTTGAGATATATTCGCAAACCAGATTTCATCACCAAAACTCGTACCAATTAGCTCAAATGGTTGAAATAATTGAATTTCTGTTAGATATCATTGATTTCTTTAGGAAATTACATACATTTAGGCGTTTTCCGCGTAATTCTTGAAATTTAACTATTCGTTATTTATATAAATATTGCATTGTTAAGATTTTGACAAGCATATTCGGATTCAGGGAACTCAAGTTTATCATGTAGAGTTGTTTTGAAAACTAACAATAAAGGCATTGACAAGTGATCAATTTCACCCCGAAATGAGATTCCCTGATTTTTTATTTTAGCGATATTTGTCAACACTAAAATAACATTCGTTAGAAAATTTCGATACATGAGTCGATGAGGCTCACCTTCGTACTTGTTTTCCTGCATTTAGTTGTTTGGAATTGTTAACATTATAGAAAACAGACTAGAAAAACCGTGAAAAATGATCAATTTCACCCGAAATTACGGTATATTGGTTACCCTATCTACTTTTTTATTTTCATTTTGTAGCCCGAAATTTAAACTAAATTTGCTCAGTTCAACTGTTTTTTACATTTAAAAATAGGGTCCCAAAATGTCCAATGAAATCTTGTTTTTTATTAGTATCACAAAAAGCATGTTACTGCAACTACTTTAGCAGTATTTCCCGTTCAAATAACAGCTATATAATACTTAAACTTTAATTTAAAAATTGGGTCCATAAATAGTGGTTTCTGCGCTCGTGTACATACACGTTACATGTCACCAACACTACTTCAAGAATGCTGGTTGAAAATATAAACAAAGATTAGCTGTTACCAGCAAAATCAAACGGCAGTATTTTCAACCAGCAAATTTGCGCACGTGTTCGTGACACCGCTCGGCTAGAGCTCAATGAACCTGGACACTTTAGATCATGTTTGACATTCGCTTAGTCGACAAAACACCACAGGGGTTTTAGTTTTAACACTGGGGTTGTTGCTATCTGACATTGAGCTCTCGCCGAGCGGTGTCACGAACACATGCGCAAATTTGCTGCTGGAAAATACTGCCGTTTGATTTAGCTGGGAACAGCTGATCTTTATTTATATTTTCCACCAGTACTCTTCAAGTAGTGTTGGTGACATGTAACGAGTATGTACAAGAGCGCAGAAACCACTATTTTGGAAGGCATTAGCATGAGCATAAATGACCGTACAATTCGTAGTTGCTACTCCATGATTGACCAGAGTAATCGAAGTTGCACAGGGATTTAGTGAATGGGGCTTGGGATTAGCTTACCATTCTTCAATGTGCACAAATCGAGAGCTCAAACTTTAGAAGTCAATAACGGCGCCGGCCACGTCCTTACGGTCATCGAGGAAGGGAAGGAATGTTAGTTAGACAACCATTGGTTTTAGAGACCGAAGAATCTTCTGCATCTCCATAGTTGTCATGGAAAGGATATTGGGTTAGTGGGATAAGGTAAGGATCTGGGAGTCATCTTTAGTTGATGATGCGATCCTTGATATATCACGCCTGACCGGATTCGCGATATTATTCGATAAATGACTTGTATGCCGAACAAGTGTTCATCGTTCGCCTTCACAGAAGCAAGCAATGCGACCAAAGGATCGAACACTACTAGCACTAATCACGCGATCCGCGACTCTTATATACCATGACCCCACAGTTATGGATCAAATAGTGTAGAGTCAAACCTATAAAATTCATTAAAACAACATGGAAAACGTAAAATGGTAATTAAAAAGCACGAATCGAATCGCTTCAAATTGGAACTTCGGTTAGTAAACTATTTTGAGTATAATATTTACATAGGATTGCAGAAAAATTAAAAATTGTATCGGTTTCTGAAAACCATATTATGGATCAACGTTCATATTATGGATCAAATTGTGACATATTACGGATCAGTGTGCAAAATCAAGAGATTTTCAACTCAATGCATATGTATTGCATGTTTTGACGAAAGTTAACAATGCGTCATATATTACTGCAAAAAATAGCAGTGTTAGAGCTGGAAACAAGGGTGAAATTCCCTTTTTTGTGTGATACTGCATTGTAGTTACTGAGACATGAACTGTTTTCGCTACACACCAAGTTTTTCACCCATTTTTGTCGGCTAAAAAATGAATTTTACAAACCTTGATGTTTTATTAGTTTTATACTTAGTGCTATTGTCTGAAAATGTCGAATCCAATGCTTAAAATGGCAGAAATATAGATTCTTTGAAAGTGATCCATAACCGTGGTAAACAATCATTTCCTGATCCATATTATGGATCACTAGTTAGAAGTGCTAATATTCGATATTTAGAATCAACACTCGAGAAAAATGTTTTCCAAAGATGAATTCATACTCAATCGAAACGAATGAGTATGTTTTATGCTATAAAATTTGAAATTTACCACCTGTGCACAGCTGTGGGAGCTTATGAATGCTGACGGCACTTCTTACAGAAAACGTACATATAATGATAGCTGTGTGGTATCACCTAAACATTTGCCAAATACACCGCTATTTAGCGGTTGAACGTTGTGCTTAACACTACAAATGGTAGAAGACAAATAGTATAACATGGAAAAAATATGTTTTACGTCAACTTTTATGTTTTGAGCGAGTTATCCGATGTTGAACGCCAAAGTGATCCGTCACTGTGGGTGATCCGTAACTGTGTGGGCATGGTACTATCGTGCCGCGCAAGCGACGCGCAACACGATTGATCCTGTCCACATCACTCGCACCCGCGAGAGCAAGCAACGCGACCAAAGGTTCAAACACTACTAACACTAATCACGCGATCCGCGACTCTTATATACTATCGTGCCGCGCGAGCGACGAGCAACACGATTGATCCTGTCCGCATCACTCGCCGCCGCAGGAGCAAGCAACGCGACCAAAGGATCAAACACTACTAACACTAATCACGCGATCCGCGACTCTTATATACTATCGTGCCGCGCGAGCGACGAGCAACACGATTGATCCTGTCCGCATCACTCGCCCCGCAGGAGCCCGCAGAAACCACTATTTCGGAAGGGACTGAAAACAAAATACTCCCAAAATTTGAATTTAAGCCAAAAGGTGTGACAAAATCGAAAAATAGATAAATGTTTTTTTTATTACTTTAACAAACGAAAAACATTAAAAAATTGAGTAAACATGTGTTTTTGGTCTAAAATTAAGCGTTTGGCACTAAAATCGGGACAGGGCTTCAGGACCCTATGAACAGTTTTGCGTTTGGAATTGATTTGAAGCAAATTCCAGAACACGTGATATGTATTTAAAAGTTAATTTTATCCAGTTTTATGATGTGAATGTCGAAGAAAATAATGTAATTATGATATAATTATGCTAGGCTTCATGTTTGAAGTCCTTATTCCTTGAAAACTAATTTAATCAGTGATGCTTTCAAACAATATGAAGCAAACCTCATAAATGTTATTTTTGCATTTTTTTTTCCTAATACATATATATATTTGAGGGAATCTGGTATCTGTGTATTAAAGTACTTAGCTCACGAAATATTTTACGATGACGTCACGCTGCAACTTTCAGCGGGAAGAAGACTTTTACTACAGGCCGTGTTAATAAAAAACGAATTATTTCGTTGAACGTTCATCCACTGAATGTTCATTCGGTGAATTAAAATGTTTATCGAATGTTAGTCCGGATGTCATTTAATGTAAACACGACCCGCATTTAGAGCGGAAATGAAAAGAAAGTAGAGAATAAAAGAAGATTGTCGATATGTCCATGGGCCTTTTCACAAAACGTTTCAAATCAGCTGATTTGGAAGCTATTTGACAGTTTCTCTATGAAAATGACAGGTCCATGTATGCACTGGTCCTCCATCGATGTGAACAAATGCATACACGGAGCTGTCACATGAGAAGGCCTATTTGCTGCTCAATCATCTGTCAGTTGACGTGGAAAAAAATAAGAAACCCATAATAGGCCTTTTCACGAGACGTTTTAAATCAATTGTTTCGGAAACACTTTGACAGTTCTTGTAGGCAATGACAGTCCCGTGTTTGCACCGGTCCTCTACTGATATAAACAAATGCAAACATGGACCTGCCACATGAAAAGTCTATTGAGTATTTTTACACTTATTTTTGAGTTGTTTTTCTTCCTCTTTCATTTGCACATTCAATTGCTTAGAAAAGGTGAACCCGCATAAAGCTGAATGCTTCTATAATAAAGAAAAAAAATAAAAATTTTAAATCTTTTTATTATTGTTAGAGAGCAAAGAGCAGAACAACTCAAAAAACTGAACCTTAGTGCGTTAACTCAAATTCGAGTTAGTGACATAGCACTGAAAATTGAATGAATTAATTTTCCAGTGGAGTGAAAATAACTTAGCCAATAGGTGTTTTATCGCATGGCTTCAAATGGAAACAACTTCAACCCCATGAAACTTCGTCACTTGAGTTCTTGAGCTCGTTTCTGCCAGAGTCTATGAATGGAGAGTTGAGCGAAGAGACTTCTTTGAATGGTTGTTCTTCTTCGTCTTCGAAAATAGCCCCTATCTGTTTTGCTGGTCTGCTCGATAGGTAGACGGTTTGACAGTTCGATAGGTAGATTTTGTTTCACTCTTCGCGCAACTCTCCATTCATAGACTTTGGTTTCTGCGTGTTTGCATAGAAGAAGTTTCTTTCTCAGTTAACGATTATGCACGATGTAAAGCATAAAAACCTTTATTATAAAGCATAATAAATCAGAATGCATAAGATCTAAAAAAAAAGTTTTGTGATTGCATTTTGTTCAATCACTTTTAACAAATTCAATTGTTCAATTCTAGAATTTTCCCCAGCCGAAGAAACCGGCAACGAGATTGAAGAAGCCATCCACATCGAGTCCGTAGCTTCGCAGCTTCTGCAGATAGCCTTGGACTTCCTTGGAGTTCTGAAAACATATTTGTTCGATTAGAAGACTTTCAACTCCAGTTCCACATTTTTCTATTAATCTACATTGTGAAAATCGACAAACTTCTGGTAATCCAGGTTGCGTAGCTTCTCGAAGAAAGCCTTGAACTCGGGGCTGGTCTTCAGTTTCTCTTCAAACAGCGCTTCAAATTTATCCAGAGGCAATAAAGCAACCGTTTCGTCGAAGAATCCGGTCAATCCTCCAGTTCTCACTAAAAGTATTTGAATTTAGTTAAAATTGGTCTAAGGGAAATAACTCACACTATTTACAGCTATGGACGGTTGGCTTAACATGGTGCAGTCCAAGGAAATCAGCAACCGTGTTCAACGCATCGTACACAGCCAGATCTGCAGCCTCCAGGTAGTTCAGCACATCCTTGACTTCATTCAGAGCGAAGAACTGATCCCAAACGGCGGAGAATTCCTCTCCCTGTAGGTATCCGAAGAATTCCTTGAACTCCTTATCGCTGACGAGATATTGCAGAGCAACGTTGACCAGTTTGTCTACGGGAACGAGATCGACAAACTCCTGGAAGTCATCCTTCAGGGCAGAAAATCCGGAATGGCCGAGGCGGTAGCGATAGCTACAGCATGCAAGAACAAAAATGGTCTTCATGTTAGTGTTGTAGATCTCTTGCTGATGGAAGTGAAACTGATGATTGGATTGGGTTTGCATGCTTTTATAAGAAATAGCGTCAAGTGGCGGTTGAAGTGCGTTTCCAACAAGGATACGGCCAGTCACCAAGCACTCGAGATTTATTGTAGAATAAACACTTCTTGAAGGAAACTGTTTGAAATACGTTACGTGTATTTGAAACTACGTTACCGATTCCTCGTATCAAACAATCTTAAGTACCTGGTAGTAGATTTGCTTTACGTTCGAGTACTAGTTCAACAGATATTTATTACTTGGTACTTAACTTTGAATTTTTGTCCAAAATAATCAATTGCACTGCGTGACAAAGTGAATGAACATGTTACAATGGAGAGAAAAATAGCTTTGTGGGATGTAAATACTCACAAGAATGTGAAGTCGGAAAAGGGTGAACATATAGTTGCTCAGCACTGTTTTATTTGTTTTTTTGTTTTCTTTGTATGAATGAACAGAATAATTTATTATTTAATTTGAAATAAAGACATATAAGATTCTGAATGATGATACAAGTTTGAAAACTTCTTGTCCATCCAAAAGATTTTGCCCTTTCATTATCTCCGGTAACGTTCGTGTTTTTCAAATAATTGGTGCTGACAAATTGTTTTCTCAAGGCTGTTTTGATGAGTTCAGCCCGAAACCATCAATACCATTGGTTTATTGTTCTTGAACTGTTGAATGGCATTCTTAACTTCCAGTCGTCGCGCGTTTGCCACGTCAGAACCAACGCTGCTGCTGTGAACGAAAAGGAGGTTTTTTCAACACTGTTGTACAAAAACAACAGCGCGGGACTGAAGTGTTAATCATTGAAGCCCAAGATACCTACAATTGGAATTAAGTATTTGTTATTCGTAGTTGTATTCCATAATTTAAACCTTATTTAAGTGGGAATCCAGAAAAATTCTTTGAATTTGTGTCTAGTAACTATTCTTCTTCTTCTTGGCATTGACGTTCTCACTGGACAGAGCCTGCTTCTCAGCTTAGTGTTCTTATGAGCATTCCACAGTTATTAACTGAGAGCTTTCATAGCCAAAGTTGCCATTTTCGCATTCGTATATCGTGTGGCAGGTACGATTATTAATACTTTATGCCCAGGGAGTCAAGGAAATTTCCATTACGAAAGATCCTGGACGACCGGAATCAACCAGACACTTCAGCATGGCTTTGCTTTGTAGAGCGGACTCTAAACACTCGGCTAAGGAAGGTCCCAGTCTAGTAAGTATCTAGTTAGTATACTTTCATGATATGTGACCCATAACAATGTAAATAGTTGAAAAAAGTCCATAAATTATGCCATGCCACAATATTTAGTTGAAATTTTAGGTTCATCAGTTTATTCTAAATAAAAGTTTTAAGTCAATTTAAAAAATATCTTATCTAGAGAAGTTTTGAGTCCCTTACATCTCTTCGTATTTTATCCAAATCAATTTCGTAAAACAAGATTTCGTGCATGTTACGCTATTTTCAATAATGGTACGAATTATTTGTACTTGACAGAATCCCGCGATCCAGTGACTTTACGAAATAATCGTAAGATGTGCGTTTTCGTATTTGTCTTTCACGTCTTTCACTTACGCTTCTCGCACTGGATAGAATTCTCGAATATTTTTTTAAAAACCGTAATTCAGAAAAGTAAACAAACCATAGATTGAACTCTGAATCAATTCCACTTTTTGGTATAACATTGATATTTCGCAATCACGACGTAACCACGAATCAAAACAAAACACTATTTAAGACAATCCTACACTGCACAGTGGTTCAGAAAGCAGATACACGCGTAAAAATGCAGAAATGTAAAGAGCGTTGGAATAAAAACTGTCTTCTACAATTTTTTGGTATTAGTTAGGCCATTCGTATGGTGTTATTGGAAGTAAGAGTGGTTCAAATTTTCATAAATTGAAGTGATCGCTTCAGCAAAGTTGTAGACCACTCAATTAAAAAAAAAACATTTCCAAAAAGGATTCTTTGTAACTTTTAACTTGACCGATTCAAAGCTTTTTTCATATGTTCATATCCATAGAAAGGGTTCCTAACTTCAGCGTTTTCCATTCTAATAGTCTAATGAACTTTTTAGAACTTTGAAAAATGCGTACTTTCTTATACTTAAAATCTTTTGAGGACATTCGAAAGACAACATGATTTTCTTTAATATTGCAATTTTAGAGATAACTTATGGTTGAACAGAAAGCTACGCACCTGTTACACTCCCAAAAAACCATATGATTTACGTCTTTTGGGATGCATAAAGGAAGCGAGCCAAATGACGTAAATTTGTGATGAATTTTAAATACGTTAGTGTCTGATTCGGGAAATGTCGATCACAGTTCCAATCGTTTTCGTGTCCTTTATCATGTAATTTTTTTTTTGTTCAATACATTTTCAAGTACAGTCAACTTCCATAATCGATATCAAGGGACCATCGAGTAAGGGAGGTATGAGAACACAGAACACAAAAGTGCAACTGCGATCCAAAGGACCATCGAGGTAGCCATGAAACAACTTTTACTATGGTTCTCTAACTCGATATTGAGATACGGAATATCGAGTAAGGGAGAGTTAGGGATGGTACACAAATTATGTCACGCTAAATTTCACCTTTTTTGACCCCTCCCCCTCCTTGTCACGTTTTTTGTATGAATCCTCCAAAAATTTTGTAAGGCTTGTTACGCTTGGCTTGACCCCTTCCCTCCCGCCTTGTGTGTAGTTTGTGCATGACCCTTAACTGTACACGTTTTTTCTATTGTTTCGTTACTTGCATCATGTGCCATTCAGTCATAACCAGAATTACTGATGGCTAGTATTCATCGCGTGGTACTACGATGCGAAATTGGACATCACCATTTATCCAATCTTCATTCAACTAAGAAAATCTTAGAATGAAATTTAAAAAGAAACTAAAACTATTCAAGTGGTGCTTTAACCGAACCAAATTTGAAAATCCTAATGAAGAAAATACTTCCGTTTGTTCGAAAGTTGAAATTAAAATTTGTTCACGATCTCTATTGAAGCAAACAGTTGCAAAAAAAAATCCTAGTTATAGTTCGTTTATTTTCAATAATTTTGTTTGGTGTTTTATTTCACAGTCTGAAAACCACACAACACTGTTCAAGGTCCCGGAATTCACCTTGAAACTATCCGACTTCTATTCGTATGCTTTTATTAAGTTTTGTTCAATGATAGATAGCTAGTCAGACCGTTTACTCACATCCAAGGCTCCTCTTTAAGAATAAATTGTATTGATTCCTATTGATCAATTGGTTACCTGTTTTGTGTGCTTTGGTTATGTTCGTCTGCGAAGCCTGGACGATACCAGAGACTTCCGCAAAGATACGCAATCGGTATTCTAGTGTACCGGGGTCTACGAAAATTTCCGTTGGGCGCCAAGTGTAACTAATGGGACGGTCCCTGCCCAGCACAGGTGAGACTCCTCTCTCTTCTAGTGCCTGAGGGTCGGCGTACGCGCATGACTATTCCGACCAAGAATACACTAAACCCACTTTATTACTAATTTAGCACAATCAGGTACCTTTATTACTCTCACTTTCTCAAAGGCTATCTCACTTATCTTCTTCTTCACGCTTCGCTATACAACCGTCTCTCCTTCCTGGAGTCCGATTTGCTCTTTCTCGCTCTCGTTCCGGCAGGACACGGCTGGTGGAACCTTCACTCCTCCGCATAGCACTTCTGCTTCCTCTTCCTCGTTCAGGGTGGACGGCTGGCTGGCACTTCATACCTCACGCTTCGGGCCGTTTACTAAATGGCCGCCTCTATACACCAACTAGGTGACGCCTATCGGCTCTAGGCCAACTCAGAGATAAGGCAATCGCCACGGCGTGCTTCCGGCGGTACTTCGGCGAACACAGGCTCCAGCCCAGGGCCAAATTCAAGGTAAAGTTCCGGCGTAGATTACGGGTAAAACTACGTGATGGTTGAAAAAGGGCGGTAATGTGGTGGGTTTAGGCGCTTAGTGATGGGGCTATTTTGATTTAAGTGGTAAGTGGTTTACCTTTTATCGTTTCATCCACTTTCACTATTTTTCCTCATTACTTGGTCGGTGTTTAGACAGACCGGACTTGGTGATATTTTGGCGATCTAAAGATTCGCTAAGGGCTTCATCAATACTGATGTTTCTGATGCTCTTTTCATACAGATATATCATCAAATAGATAAGTTCCATTATTACAGCAAACGATGCAAAGATGTTTATATTTCGAATGCCTGGGTACGTTTTCCTGAAACCTGATACGTGCTGTAAGCGTGGTGGGAACCCCTGCTTCAAGGGAAATCAATGCAACAGGGGTTATCAACACACTTTTTCAGGGTCGTTCACAATAGTTTTCTCCCGGACAATCTTACCTTTTATACTTGGTGACAAAGCGGACAATACAATAACAAAATGGCGGAAACAAGATTTTCTCTAAATGGAGTAAACTAAGAACAAAAGTTAGGGTTTAGCAGGCCATACATTTTATTTAAAAAAAGCTAATGTTATGTAATTTTCGTGCACTAATTTCGTTTTATTTACATTTTTTACAAGTTTGGGAGCTCACCGTTGCGGCCGTTTGATGTGATGGTCGACATGCTGGAACCTCGTAGGGGGGGGGGATCTTCTTCTTCTTGCTGGATCGTCTTCTTCTTGCTTCTTCCTCTTATTCTTCTTCTTCTCCTTCTTTCACTCTTACTCCAATTTGAATTAGAACTTCCTATTCTTATTTTCCCACACTTGGCAAGGGAATCTTCACGGTTTACTGACGGTTTGGCCAATGTAACGGGGGCCACAGTTCCGAGTCCGGGGAGCGGTACCAATCGCGCGCGCACTTCACTGTGTGGTCTTTTCCAAGCGAGCTAGCACCATTTTGAGCACGACAGTTCAGTCTTTGCGAAACACCACTTTTTCTATCGGCTCGACCACAATTCTTCACTGCAGCTATTGTTCATTAAAAGTCTTTCACCACTCGCTCGCTTGATTTTTCGTACGTTGGTGATCAAAGAGATATTAACGCGGTTGAGATTAACTTCACAAACATTCGGTGCACATTCTCAACCGTTCGTGGTGATTATCTCAATTGATCCGTACTGTTTAGCTTTTTAGGTGTTTTAATTCAGTGGTGTTTTAGCTGTTTTTAATTACACCTTTTAGTCCGTAAGTTTTATTTTAGATTTAGGATTTAGTTTTAAATTTTATCCATTGACCTTCACTTACGCGAAACTACTACGGTTAGTTATAGAGGCGAACTAAACCGCGAACCGTCACTGTCTTCGCTCCTCCGGACTTTGTACAAAATAAGAGAGCGCACCCTATTTCGAGTGCGCTATTTATAGTTCATGACGATCTTCCATTTCATTGTCAAGGTCTAGACGATCATGATGACGATGACATACGTGGACACGAAGAAGGACGAACGATGACAGTTGATGGCAAAAGCTTACACTCTAAAAGGGGCTTGGTTGATATCCTATACTAAATTACACACTTACTCCGACAAAGTGGCTGCATGCTTTGCCTTAACAAAATTCAAATTTCCTGCTACTTGTTTCCGCATAATTTAATAATCAAATATATGAATGTAAATAAATATTCTGAATAAATAAATAAATAAATATATTCTTGTAAATAAACAATTCTGAGTAAATAAATAATCTGTGTAATAAATAATCTGTGTAAATAATAATGTAAATATATAATCGAAATAATGTAAATAATCTAATTAATAAATGATGAATAAAATAATAAATAAATAAACAAATAAATAAATAGGTAAATAAATAAATAATAAATCTAAACTACGATCGGAGTAAGGTGACAAACAAATAAATATTTTTCTGAAAGACATCAAACCAAGAGACTACTAAATACAAAATAAACGTCACTCAAACACTAATTGAAGCGGAGACAGACATTTATTTCACATTTAGACATTTAAATTTTTAAGACAGCACAAAAACATATATTACATCATATGTTGCTAAACCTCTAACTTGCTTTCTCACCAAGTATTTTATTTGTGACCCGAAATGAACGGTCACAATCTTCCCGGAGTCGGGGGTAAAAAAAAACAAAGTGTTTTTTTTTCTCAACCTGGGCTGCCACCTTCGATGGCGGACTACTGCTCCATTAGTTCCTGTTGACAATTCGTTGAATGATTTTTTCATGGAAACCAGAGGAGCTCTTTCCAACTAATTGTAAGAATCTAATGGAGTGAGCCTGTCCATGCAGATGCGACTACTGCTCCACCAGTTTTCCGTTACAATTCGTTGGATGATTTTCGTAGTAACCAGAGGAGCTCTTTCCAACGAATTGTAAGAATCTAGTGGAGTGAGGCCTGTCCACCTTCAGTTTCGAGCAGTTTCCAGGGAACGGTCAAAGTCGGTGGGATAGTGGATTGCCAAATTTTTCATTGCTAGGATCGGTGGAGTTTTGCGTATGTTAGATTGTTCATGGTGCGTCAGAATAAACTACATGTATAGGCCATCATTTTCAGTTGTTGAGTTCAATTACAGGTTAGAAATTCTCCCCTCAACCGTTTTGTGGTTGATTTTAAATTATCATCTTAGAGACCAACTTTCTGCATCGTCTCTTTCAACTACAACTGTCACAAGGATTCGCCTTGGACGAACAGAACACTTATTATACTACCACATTCAACCTTTCTCAATCATTCTAACTCATTCATAAACCCCCATCATTCACACTCACATTCATTCACTCCATTTTACACGAACATTCTTCTTATCAATGCTAGATCTACGAGCTAAAGTTCATTAATGGTAGGGCGCCCTATAACTAATTTCGTCATATTATCACTCTCCTAGGATAGAGTGACTATGACTATCAGTTAAAATTAATTGAAGTAACATCCACTCATTTCGTTATTTCAATGAACTCGCTTGCTGTTGCAAGAGAAAAATTAGAAATCCCATTGAATGGTGCTATTCTAATTTCCGTGTATCCATTCGGAACTCCGACATGGATGTGGCTGCGTGCTTTAATTTTGCACACCCCTAGTAGTTGTTTTGGTTTTTTTTATAGAGAACTGTCAATGAACTCAACGACTACGATGACGGCACAATATAAACAAGAGACTTATGACGAGACCAGTGATTCTGCTTGGTTTGGCAACTATTTCGGGTTAAGTATGACTTTCTAATCATTAGATTTTCTTGCTTATATTTTTAGATTTTGACGGTGAAATCCCTTTGGACAGTACGGATTTCCTCTAATGTGCACAGATGGCATCTTATCAAAGGGATTCAAAATGTTTGTATACTCCTGGTGTAAGCGATGATTGGCGAGATGACTGTTATGCAGTGTAGCTTTCAATGGCAATAAATAAGCTGAACATGAATGGATGTTTATTTACTATCGGAGCAACGAAAACGAACAAACGGTGGGACAAAACTGTTTATCCTGGTTTAAGGTGCACAGCCGGCCAAATCCCAAAGAGGTTTTCCGTTCAAGTCCTCCAAGTCATATGACGACGAGCCAATTTTCTTTTTAACGCGACAGGGAAGAAATTGTGGGCCGTATTTCGCGTTTGTATTTTTCGGCAGCATTAGAAAGCTTCATGTTTTGCGCATATACGAGTTGACCCTCAACAAATGATTTTGAGAATCGGTGATGACGCAAGTTGTAGTGTTCGCGGGATGTTTGGATGAGCCTTTTCAGGTTTTGGCTAACTATTTCGTATATTCGAGTGAACATTCTCTTTCTTCGCTCCTTTTGCTCTTCGGCTGTTAAATTTTCTTTCGTGACGTGCTAGTTTGTGATCCGCTCCTGATTCTGATTAGCTCATGCCCATGAGTTTATAAAATACGGTGTGAAACCGGTTGAGGCATGCAGGCTTGTATTGAGAAGCACTTCTATCTCAGCAGTTCGAGTGTCCCAGAGCCTTTGGTCTCCTTTACGTACGTACGAATGGCAGCATTGATCGTACGGTTGACCCTTTCCACAGGAATTGGCCTGGGAATGGTATCTAGAATTAAGCCAATGTGCTGTCTGGAAACTGGTTCAGCAATTCTTTGAAATCTTTTGACGTGAAGCAACTACCGTTATCGGTGATGATCACTTCGGGTGCTGAGTTCGGAGGAACCATTGCTCTTTAAGGATGGAACAGAGACTCGAACTGCTTATGCTTCGTACTGGTTGAAGTAAAACCCACTTGGAAAAGTAGTCAGCTACAACCAGTAGGATTGGTTTCCTCTACGACTACGCGGAAAGTGGTCCACGTAGTCGGGCAGAAATAAATTTGCCATGGACGAGTGGCGATTCTCATATTGCCCATTTCAGGAACTACTGGTCGCGAGGCCGGCTTGAACTTCCTTACACGTAGTACATTGCTGAACGTAGTGTCGAATTTTCCAGCCATTTTCGGCCAGTAGTACCGCTGTCGAATTCGCGAAAGCGTCCTCTCGTAGCCAGGATGAAGGCAGGAATCATGGCATTCATGGAGAATACCGGCGATCTCCGATTTTAGGGGACTGCTTTCCATCAAACCGCGAATCCCCTGGGATATCAGACGCGGAAATGAATTTGAAAAGGCGATCATTTTCCACCCTGAAGTCTTACGTACTCATCTGGCTGACTCAATACCTGCTGACCATAGTGGAATACCAGGAATCTTGAGGAGTCACGGCAGCTTACCACACTCCTGGATAGAGCGTCGGGCGACAACATTATCTTTGCCCTTTCGATGGACCACGGTCATATCGAATTGTTGCAAATTTTAATGACCATCGACTGCATCTAGATCCTACTTTCCACTTGGGTCTTCAAGATATGAGTCAGCGCAGAAGAGTCAGTAACCAGGGTGAAATGTAACCTTCTATTATACCCCCGGAAGGCGTCAATGGCCAGAATTGCAGCCAGCGCTTCCTTCTCTGCAGCGTGATAGTTTTTCTGAGGCGTGGTGAGTTTGTGTGAGAAGTACGCTATCACTCGCTCTCCTTTCCTCATGCTGCTGCGTCAAGATTCCCGCTACAGCGACGTCACTTGCATCGGGTTTGAATTTGAAATTCCCCTCGTAAAGTCAGGGCTTCCCAGTATGGGAGAAGAGATTAAAAGCTCTTTGATCCTGCAGAAGGATTCTTCTGCCGAATCATTCCAGTGGATCATCTTGGATTGGGGTTTTTAGGAGATCGCTCAACGGAGCAAGTCACTCCGTAAAGTCTGCTATGAATCTCGGTAATAGGGTAATTTGCCCATTATTGCGGTATTCCCTATTATTGCGGTATTAGAATTAAAACTCATTATTAATCGAAAACTCTATTTTCTATGGATATTATTGATGATGATGAAAGCTTATAGTGTTTCCAAGCTGTGCCAGATATATGCTTTGAAAATTAAACGATTTTGATCGAATGGAAGAAAGTTTTTGAATGATGCATCAATAAAAGCTTATATTTTTAACCAGTCCCTATATTTACGGACGGGTTTTCATAAGCGTGAATTTTTAAGTTAAGAACCAAAACAATTATATGAAGTGGGTATATCAGTTCAGTATGGATGTAGTTACATGATAGATATTGAATTTTGAATAAAAGTTCTATATTTTTGAAAAATAGCATATACCGCAATAATAGGACAATAAAATAGCTGTTTGCCTATTATTGGGTATCTGTAAATCACATTCAAACATCCGATATTTCTATAGTCATTTTAAATGTAATTGCTGGAAACATTAATTATATTATTAGGGTACTATTTTGTAACATAATTTTGTGTCATTCATACATTTATTTGGTCAAACAAAAGATATCTGTTTATCTTTACCTGTAGTTGCTCTTTTTTTACAAATATATTGCAAATAAACACAATGTTTTACGAAAAATCACGTAAACTGGTTGAAAATCGTAAACATGGCAAAAATGCGTTGAAAAACTAAAATACAAGATGATTGCAAGGAAGCATTTTTTTGAAATTTATTTTGGATTGATGAAAACTAGTGAAAATATTTTTAAAAGCACCAAAATTGTGGTTATATTTGAGTCAAAAAATCATTTCTTATATTGCGACTAGTGGTCTTAGATGAAAGAACCTTATCTATTTGCGTTAACATTGTCCAGCTACGACGGAAGAGGAGAAGAAACTGGCAGAAAATCATTCGATTCTGTTGATTTGTTTTCAAATCGTGACATAAAGTAATTAATTAGTTTCTTTATAGATACGTCCAAAGTCACACAAACTGACAGTACCGTGCAGTGTCATTAACATGGAGGGAGCATAATTTCAATGCTAAAACATTGTGTGACATTGAATGTATACTGAATGTAATAAAATCTATGATTTTTGGTATACCGCAATAATAGGACGGCACTACCGCAATAATAAGACGAAATACCGCAATAATAGGACAGAGGAAGAGCTTCAGATTTATGTTAAAAAAATGTATGTTTGATTCCAAAATTTGCTTTTTCACTTTACCTTACTCCAGATAAAGGATAGTTTTTAACAGTTCAAAATGCAAAATACTAAATATTTAGGTTTTAGACACTGAAATACGATTTAAATTTCAACACCGTGCTTAAGTCCTCCATAATAGGACGGGTACCCTAGTTCACCATTCCTAGGAATCTCCGGAGTTTCGTTATTGTTGTTGGCCGCTCGTATTCTACGATTGGGCGTATTTTATCGGGATTTGTCCGCAGACCGTTTGTCTCAACAGATATCCTAGGAATGGGACCTCAGAGACTACGAAGCGGGACTTCTCCAGATTGATGCTTAGGTTTGCTTGGCTTAGACGACGCGCAATTTCAGTGAGGAGCTGCACATGATGCTCGAACGTTTCTGTCACCACGACGATGTCGTCGAGGTATACAAAAACGTACGGTTCCAGTACACCATGACCTAAAACAGAATCCATCAGCCGAGCCAGTGTGGCAGGACTGTTTATGAGGCCGAAAGGCATCCTGGTGTACTGGAACAACCCTTTGCCCTGCACACTGAACGCTGTGTACTTCCTCGATTGTGGGTCTAGAGGGACTTGCAAGAAAAGCCTCTGAAAGGTCGATTGTGGAAAGAAATTTAGCTTTCGGAAGTTGTCCTAAGATGCGTCCAGGGTGAGGCCAAAGGGTAAGCATCACGCACAGTTCGCTCATTGATTTTGCGCGCGTCTAAGCACAACCTCACCTTATTTGGTTTAATTACTGGAACGCAGTTCAAAGACCAATCCGAGCTACTCCTCTCGATTATCCTAAGTCCAACAGCCTTTGGAGTTCTATGGCAACCATTTCTTGCGTTTTGGGCGACATACAATACGGAAACTGCCGAACAGGTGGCTGATTCCTCCACTCCTCTTTCAGAACAATCTTGTGTTCGGCTAAAGGGGTTAGTGTGAGACTACCCTCTCGAGCTGGAAGAAATTTCGTTTTAACCTTCTCAATCAGCATAATCTGCTCTTCTGTTAGGACGGATTCATTTGACGATTCTTCTAGCGTGGAAACAATTGCCTCTTGCCCATTCGAAAGCATGGTAGGTTGGATATTGAACTTTCGCCAAAAATCCATACCACATAAGCAATCTATGGAGAGGTTTGCTACTACTAGAGTAGGAATTACTCGTACCTTCCCTTGAACAAAGAATGGGAGGTGAGCTTGCCCAAGAATCTTCAATTGGTCCCCGCTGGCAGAACGCAGTGAAATACTTCGTGGAGGTTTATGCAGACGCGTGGAATTCAGTTTTGAGTAGATTTTCTCACTGATTATCGTGTGATTACTCCCACTATCTAGCAGAGCGTGAATGTGAAAGCCATAAATTTTGACTGGTAAATATGGGCGATTATCATTTTGATAAGGATATGTAATATGACACACTTCAGACGAATCTGCGTATAGATTGGATGGAACGAACTCCCAAAAAGGTGGTGGAGTTCGTTCAGAACTAGAAGTAGTTGAGTTTACGCTTGTAGGTTTTGCGGACGGCGATTTTCGTTCGCATGTTTCCCGTTTTTTATACAAAAAGGGCAGAAATCAGTGGGAAAACCGCGTAATCCACACGTGCTACAGAATGTTCCACGGGGCTGTCTACACATAACAGTGTGATGCCCAAATCTACCACAGTTGTAACAGGTGTTGTTAGGGGGAGGAGTGGTGGTTATTAACCACCTCTTCTAGGGTAAGCGCTGGACGAGATTGACTGCCAGATGGTCCTGCTACAGACGAATTGTACAACGGATCATTCGACGAATTCCGTGCCTGCGCATTTGAAGGCTCTGAGCGTTGATTGTTAGGAGGGACTTGTTTGTTGTTCGCATTTTGTGGGGGGATTTGGTGGAGTACGGATATTTCGATTTGGATGGTACTGCGGAGACGACCCTACGCTAGCTGTTTGACTAGATTCATGAGCATCAGACTGGGCACTAGGATTTTTCTGTTTTTTCTTCGCCGTTGGTTCTTTGTTACCGATCGCTTGGACCGTTTTATCCGTTCCAAAGACCTTGTTGTAGGCGGAAAAAATTTAAAGCGTCGAGTTTTTGGCCAGCCGCTACTAGTGTTTCCAAATCAGCTATCGGAAGGAAAGTCATTTGACGCTTGTAATCAAGACGCATGTTTTGTTGGAGAATTTTGCATTTTCTCCAGATCTGGGATCTGGGTACTCATGGTACGAAACAACTTCTCCATCTCGAAGAAGAATTCATGAAACGACTCATACTTTTGTTGACGCCTCTGGTAGATTTTCATCTTTATCAGGGCGTCTAAATCGGGGTGCATGTACGTTCTACGGAGTTCGAAGACAAGGTGCTGCCAATTCATTAACCTGCCAGTCGAACGTTGTGACATGTACCACTTCAACGCCGATCCAGAGAACAAATGCACCGCCGACTCAAATAACTCTCTCTCCGAAACATGCTCCGCTTGAGATAATGCCTGAACATGCTCCAGGAACTCATTCAGTTTCAGACCTTGATCATCTCCGCTGTATTTTGCGATATTCCACTTGGAAACAGGCAGAGTATGGCGAGTTTGATAAGGCGCTGCATATTGATTGTAAGGGTAAGGATTTGCAAAGGATTGATAAGGCACTTGATTGGGAACAGATTTGTTGGATGGGTGGTGTTGGTATGGTTGGATGTTGAGGGAACGGATCTACTACTGGTCTGCTAAAATATGGATTATTAGAAGTAACAGGGAAAGTCGTATTAAAATTAGGGATTACTATGAATGTTACTGAATCGGTTTTCTAAGGAACCTGTTCCCTGGGATTGCTTGAATGGATTTTGGAATGGGAGGGGATTTTGAGGTTGGGAGTGGGACAAAGGAAAGGTATTGAAGTTATGGTTCGGATTAAAGTAATTAAGTCGGGGTGGTTCCTGTGGCGGAATAATTTCATCAGAAGTTTGAGTGCCCACATCTTTTCCTTTCCTGCGTTGCAACTCAAATTCTAAATCCATTATTCTGTTTTTGCAGAGAATGAATCCAATCGAGGTCGTCCTGACTTAAAAACAGTCATTCTAGGAGGCGGTGTGACATCCAACTCTACCCGTTCATGATTGACATTTGCTTGGCTTGTTCCTGGCTCATTATTTTCTGGGTTTGCAGTCAAGGATTCATTTAGGGATGACTTGTTCAGCTCTGGTCCCAAAATACCTACTATATCTACCAACACGTTTTGCAAATTGCTATGGAGATTAGGTGAATCTTTGGCCGAAGTTAAAATCACTATAATACGAGCTTCCTAAATGTAGTAGACGAGCACTGTAAAGTTTCCTTTCATCCTCGCTATTTATTAAATCCCACTTAGCCTTGAATTCGGAAAGTTTTTGCAAAGATGTTTGAATTTCGTGTTTTACATCGCCTTTCAAAATACCCTTCAAACTATTTGCAGAACACTGTTTCTCGTTTTTAAGACTATCGCGTAGCCATTTTCTTTTCTGGGATAAACTCAAATTCGTATCTATCACTATCGATCGCGATTCCAGCTCCCAATCTAATTCATCGACTTCAAGGAAAATCTACTCTCATGCCATAATACCATTTGATTATGAGCTCACTAGCTTGATCGAATGTTGGACGAGCTAAAGCCATTTTAGCCTTTTATCAAAATTAGAAAAGGAATTTCGCAACAAATATTTACAGAATATGTAAATAAATCTCTGATAAATAAGTAAATAAATATTGTAAATAAATCTATCTAATAAATAAATACATTAAGAGACAAAACAAGTAAATAAATCTCTTAATAATTAAATAAATATTGTAAATAAATCTATCTAATAAATAAATACATTAAGAGACAATACAAGTAAATAAAGCTCTTAAGTAAATAAATATTGTAAATAAATTTATCTAATAAATAAATACATTAAGAGACAACACAAATAAATAAATCACTTAATAAATAGATGATGAATATGCCAAATAAATATATCACAGGAAACATAAAAGAAAATAAATAAATAAAGCTATCAGTTTCCTTGAATAATTTAATTCGAAAAATTAAATCTTTCACAATTATTCACAATAAATAAGAAAAATAAGCATTTATTGCTAATTGAATACATGCAACATCGAACATTTGAAATTGACGAAGTTCCAGTTTTGAGCTCGAAAATAATAAAGTGGTTCGAATTTCAGATTTGTAATTCAATTCAACATCTGAAATGAATGGCATTTATGTAGTGGGTTATCATCACTCGCAACAATCCGCAATTTGCTTTTTCCACAATTTTCACAATAATTAATAAGGGTCCACTATTTCCACTCAACGACCACGCGATTATTGAAATTAATTTAATTAATTGAAATTCTCCGGGAGACCGATTAAAAAAAAGGGTTTTACTTCAGGCCGTGAAGTAAAACACTTTTTTTTTTTTTTTTTTTTTTTTTTTTTTTTTTTTTTTTTTTTTTTTTTTTTAACTTTTACGTTGGGCGCCAATTGATACGTGCTGTAAGCGTGGTGGGAACCCCTGCTTTAAGGGAAATCAATGCAACAGGGGTTATCAACACACTTTTTCAGGGTCGTTCACAATAGTTTTCTCCCGGACAATCTTACCTTTTATACTTGGTGACAAAGCGGACAATACAATAACAAAATGGCGGAAACAAGATTTTCTCTAAATGGAGTAAACTAAGAACAAAAGTTAGGGTTTAGCAGGCCATACATTTTATTTTAAAAAAAGCTAATGTTATGTAATTTTCGTGCACTAATTTCGTTTTATTTACATTTTTTACAAGTTTGGGAGCTCACCGTTGCGGCCGTTTGATGTGATGGTCGACATGCTGGAACCTCGTAGGGGGGGGGATCTTCTTCTTCTTGCTGGATCGTCTTCTTCTTGCTTCTTCTTCTTATTCTTCTTCTTCTCCTTCTTTCACTCTTACTCCAATTTGAATTAGAACTTCCTATTCTTATTTTCCCACACTTGGCAAGGGAATCTTCACGGTTTACCGACGGTTTGGCCAATGTAACGGGGGCCACAGTTCGAGTCCGGGGAGCGGTACAATCGCGCGCGCACTTCACTGTGTGGTCTTTTCCAAGCGAGCTAGCACCATTTTGAGCACGACAGTTCAGTCTTTGCGAAACACCACTTTTTCTATCGGCTCGACCACAATTCTTCACTGCAGCTATTGTTCATTAAAAGTCTTTCACCACTCGCTCGCTTGATTTTTCGTACGTTGGTGATCAAAGAGATATTAACGCGGTTGAGATTAACTTCACAAACATTCGGTGCACATTCTCAACCGTTCGTGGTGATTATCTCAATTGATCCGTACTGTTTAGCTTTTTAGGTGTTTTAATTCAGTGGTGTTTTAGCTGTTTTTAATTACACCTTTTAGTCCGTAAGTTTTATTTTAGATTTAGGATTTAGTTTTAAATTTTATCCATTGACCTTCACTTACGCGAAACTACTACGGTTTAGTTATAGAGGCGAACTAAACCGCGAACCGACACTGTCTTCGCTCCTCCGGACTTTGTACAAAATAAGAGAGCGCACCCTATTTCGAGTGCGCTATTTATAGTTCATGACGATCTTCCATTTCATTGTCAAGGTCTAGACGATCATGATGACGATGACATACGTGGACACGAAGAAGGACGAACGATGACAGTTGATGGCAAAAGCTTACACTCTAAAAGGGGCTTGGTTGATATCCTATACTAAATTACACACTTACTCCGACAAAGTGGCTGCATGCTTTGCCTTAACAAAATTCAAATTTCCTGCTACTTGTTTCCGCATAATTTAATAATCAAATATATGAATGTAAATAAATATTCTGAATAAATAAATAAATAAATATATTCTTGTAAATAAACAATCTGAGTAAATAAATAATCTGTGTAAATAAATAATCTGTGTAAATAATAATGTAAATATATAATCGAAATAATGTAAATAATCTAATTAATAAATGAATGAATAAATAAATAAATAAATAAACAAATAAATAAATAGGTAAATAAATAAATAAATAAATCTAAACTACGATCGGAGTAAGGTGACAAACAAAATAAATATTTTTCTGAAAGACATCAACCAAGAGACTACTAAATACAAAATAAACGTCACTCAAACACTAATTGAAGCGGAGACAGACATTTATTTCACATTTAGACATTTAAATTTTTAAGACAGCACAAAACATATATTACATCATATTGTTGCTAAACCTCTAACTTGCTTTCTCACCAAGTATTTTATTGTGACCCGAAATGAACGGTCACAAACCATTGAAAACAGTTTGTTTACTTCTCTCGTCGTTCTCGCTTGAATGCTGTGAATATAATGGCTTTTGCGATGGCGATTAGATATCGACGATCGCAACCGTTGAAGCATTTTCCGCCCATCCATACTCGCTACATCACACCATTACAACATCCACAATGGCCGCCCATCCTTATAATCCTGTGACGTCTGGTGGTGAATAGTGAATCATCTTACAGCTCGATTCTGCGTGTTTGCATCAAAGGAGTTTCTTTCTCAGTTAACGATTATGCACGATGTAAAGCATAACAACCTTTAATATAAAGCATAATAATTCAGAATGCATAAGATCTAAAAAAAATGTTTTGTCATTGCATTTTGTTCAATCACTTTCAGCTAATTTAATTGTTCAATTCTAAAATTTTCCCCAGCCGAAGAAACCGGCAACGAGATTGAAGAAGCCATCCACATCGAGTCCGTAGCTTCGCAGCTTCTGCAGGAAGCCTTGGACTTCCTTGGAGTTCTGAAAACATATTTGTTCGATTAGAAGACTTTCAACTCCAGTTCCACATTTTTCCATTAACCTACATTGTGAAAATCGACAAACTTCTGGTAATCCAGGTTGCGTAGCTTCTCGAAGAAAGCCTTGAACTCGGGGCTGGTCTTCAGTTTCTCTTCAAACAGCGCTTCAAACTTATCCAGAGGCAATAAAGCAACCGTTTCGTCGAAGAATCCGGTCAATCCTCCAGTTCTCACTAAAAGTATTTGAATTTAGTTAAAATTGGTCTAAGGGAAATAACTCACACTATTTACAGGTGTGGACGGTTGGCTTAACGTGGTGCAGTCCAAGGAAATCAGCAACCGTGTTCAACGCATCGTACACAGCCAGATCTGCAGCCTCCAGGTAGTTCAGCACATCCTTGACTTCATTCAGAGCGAAGAACTGATCCCAAACGGCGGAGAATTCCTCTCCCTGTAGGTATCCGAAGAATTCCTTGAACTCCTTATCGCTGACGAGATATTGCAGAGCAACGTTGACCAGTTTGTCTACGGGAACGAGATCGACAAACTCCTGGAAGTCATCCTTCAGGGCACGAGAATCAGGAATGGCCGAGGCGGTGGCGATAGCTACCAATGCAGCAAGAACGAAAATGGTCTTCATGTTAGTGTTGTAGATCTACTTGCTGATGGAAGTGAACTGATGATTGGATTGGGTTTGCATGCTTTTATAAGAAATAGCGTCAAGTGGCGGTTGAAGTGCGTTTCCAAAAAGGGTCAGTCCCCAAGCACTCGAGATTTATTGGTGGAAATAAACACTTCTTGAAGGAAACACGTATTTGAAACTACGTTACCGATTCCTCTTATCAAACAATCTCAAGTACCTGGTAGTAGATTTGCTTCGCGTTCGAGTACCTAGTTCAACAGATATTTATTAACAACTACCGAAAAGCTAAACATTACATATACTTTGCAATTGGATTAAATGGACAAATTGATGTGAAGTTTTGCGAAAAAGTTACACGTCTTCTCAGTGAGAATCGAACTCACGACTCCCTGATTTCTAGTTAGGGCGCGTTATTCCTACGCTATGAGATGACTCATAAACGCAGAAGTTAACCTGAATTCGATTTCAGCTCAATAAACACGTGGTCCTTTTTCGCAAAGTGCACCTCTTTCGGAAGAATTAGATGCCCATCCAAACACAACGCTTTCTATATATATCCAATGCCTAGCCCGAGAGCGCATTATTTTTTAGGTAATGAAATAGCATACAACACTAGCCAGCAACTGTGCTGGCTGAGGTTTCTATTGTGTGGGCTTCCCATAGATCGCCACGTTCTCAAACGACCGGTTACGGAACATGAGTCCGTTGCTCGATAAATACTTGTTTTTATTTATGAATCGTGGTTTACGGCTAACCAGCCGAGTGGTAATAAAACAAGTATATATTACTTAACCTTTGAATTTTTGTCCAAAATAATCAATTGCAATGCGTGACAAAGTGAATGCACATGTTACAATGAAGAGAAAAACTAGCTTTATGGGATCTAAATACTCACAAGATCATGTGAAATCGGAAAAGAGTTGAACATATAGGTGCTCAGTACTGTTTAATGTGTTGTTTGTTTTCTTTGTATGAATGAACAGAATAAATTAAATTATTTTAATTTGAAATAAAGACATATAAGATTAACGAATGATCGATACAAGTTTGAAAACGTCTTGTCCATCCAAAAGATTTGCCCTTTCAATATGTCCGGAAACCGTTCCGTTTTTCAGATAATTGGTGCTGACAAATTGTTTTCTCAAGGCTCGTTTTGATGAGTTCAGCCCCGATACCGTAAAATCGGGTGTAATTGATCAGAAGTTTGAAATTGATCATCGTATCACACGATTTTATTTATGCGTGATGGGACATAAATATCAATGTAAGCTGCAGTAAATGAACGTTGTTTGTCGTAACTATTGTCGAATTGTGTGTTGTGAAGTTTTTTGCGTTCAAGAATGTTTATTACTATGAAAATAATGTATAATTTCAAAATCATGCACGGTGCAGTATTGACAAACACCTATAAACTTCTATTTATAAGTAAGGATTTAAACATAGTATAAACCTGAAAGTTTGTGAGGATGCTTGAGATATATTCGCAAACCAGATTTCATCACCAAAACTCGTACCAATTAGCTCAAATGGTTGAAATAATTGAATTTCTGTTAGATATCATTGATTTCTTTAGGAAATTACATACATTTAGGCGTTTCCGCGTAATTCTTGAAATTTAACTATTCGTTATTTATATAAATATTACATTGTTAAGATTTTGACAAGCATATTCGGATTCAGGGAACTCAAGTTTATCATGTAGAGTTGTTTTGAAAACTAACAATAAAGGCATTGACAAGTGATCAATTTCACCACGAAATGAGATTCCCTTAATTTTTTATTTTAGCGATATTTGTCAACACTAAAATAACATTCGTTAGAAAATTTCGATACATGAGTCGATGAGGCTCACCTTCGTACTTGTTTTCCTGCATTTAGTTGTTTGGAATTGTTAACATTATAGAAAACAGACTAGAAAAACCGTGAAAAATGATCAATTTCACCCGAAATTACGGTACCATCAATACCATTGGTTTATTGTTCTTGAACTGTTGAATGGCATTCTTAACTCATTTCTGATGCTCTTTTCATACAGATATATCATCAAATAGATAAGTTCCATTATTACAGCAAACGATGCAAAGATGTTTATATTTCGAATGCCTGGGTACGTTTTCCTGAAACCATTAAAAACAGTTTGTTTACTTCTCTCGTCGTTCTCGCTTGAATGCTGTGAATATAATGGCTTTTGCGATGGCGATTAGATATCGACGATCGCAACCGTTGAAGCATTTTCCGCCCATCCATACTCGCTACATCACACCATTACAACATCCACAATGGCCGCCCATCCTTATAATCCTGTGACGTCTGGTGGTGAATAGTGAATCATCTTACAGCTCGATTCTGCGTGTTTGCATCAAAGGAGTTTCTTTCTCAGTTAACGATTATGCACGATGTAAAGCATAACAACCTTTAATATAAAGCATAATAATTCAGAATGCATAAGATCTAAAAAAAATGTTTTGTCATTGCATTTTGTTCAATCACTTTCAGCTAATTTAATTGTTCAATTCTAAAATTTTCCCCAGCCGAAGAAACCGGCAACGAGATTGAAGAAGCCATCCACATCGAGTCCGTAGCTTCGCAGCTTCTGCAGGAAGCCTTGGACTTCCTTGGAGTTCTGAAAACATATTTGTTCGATTAGAAGACTTTCAACTCCAGTTCCACATTTTTCCATTAACCTACATTGTGAAAATCGACAAACTTCTGGTAATCCAGGTTGCGTAGCTTCTCGAAGAAAGCCTTGAACTCGGGGCTGGTCTTCAGTTTCTCTTCAAACAGCGCTTCAAACTTATCCAGAGGCAATAAAGCAACCGTTTCGTCGAAGAATCCGGTCAATCCTCCAGTTCTCACTAAAAGTATTTGAATTTAGTTAAAATTGGTCTAAGGGAAATAACTCACACTATTTACAGGTGTGGACGGTTGGCTTAACGTGGTGCAGTCCAAGGAAATCAGCAACCGTGTTCAACGCATCGTACACAGCCAGATCTGCAGCCTCCAGGTAGTTCAGCACATCCTTGACTTCATTCAGAGCGAAGAACTGATCCCAAACGGCGGAGAATTCCTCTCCCTGTAGGTATCCGAAGAATTCCTTGAACTCCTTATCGCTGACGAGATATTGCAGAGCAACGTTGACCAGTTTGTCTACGGGAACGAGATCGACAAACTCCTGGAAGTCATCCTTCAGGGCACGAGAATCAGGAATGGCCGAGGCGGTGGCGATAGCTACCAATGCAGCAAGAACGAAAATGGTCTTCATGTTAGTGTTGTAGATCTACTTGCTGATGGAAGTGAACTGATGATTGGATTGGGTTTGCATGCTTTTATAAGAAATAGCGTCAAGTGGCGGTTGAAGTGCGTTTCCAAAAAGGGTCAGTCCCCAAGCACTCGAGATTTATTGGTGGAAATAAACACTTCTTGAAGGAAACACGTATTTGAAACTACGTTACCGATTCCTCTTATCAAACAATCTCAAGTACCTGGTAGTAGATTTGCTTCGCGTTCGAGTACCTAGTTCAACAGATATTTATTAACAACTACCGAAAAGCTAAACATTACATATACTTTGCAATTGGATTAAATGGACAAATTGATGTGAAGTTTTGCGAAAAAGTTACACGTCTTCTCAGTGAGAATCGAACTCACGACTCCCTGATTTCTAGTTAGGGCGCGTTATTCCTACGCTATGAGAGGACTCATGAACGCAGAAGTTAACCTGAATTCGATTTCAACTCAATAAACACTTGGTCCTTTTTCGCAAAGTGCACCTCTTTCGGAAGAATTAGATGCCCATCCAAACACAACGCTTTCTATATATATCCAATGCCTAGCCCGAGAGCGCATTATTTTTTAGGTAATGAAATAGCATACAACACTAGCCAGCAACTGTGCTGGCTGAGGTTTCTATTGTGTGGGCTTCCCATAGATTGCGACGTTCTCAAACGACCGGTTACGGACCGGTATCGGTCCGTTGCTCGATAAATACTTGTTTTTAATTATGAATCGTGGTTTACGGCTTACCAGCCGAGTGGTAATAAAAAATAAGTATATATTACTTAACCTTTGAATTTTTGTCCAAAATAATAAATTGCAATGCGTGACAAAGTGAAAGAACATGTTACAATTGAGAGAAAAACTAGCTTTATGGGATGTAAATACTCACAAGATCATGTGAAGTCGGAAAAGGGTTGAACATATAGTTGCTCGGTACTGTTTTATGTGCAGGCTGACCATAACCTTAAAGCATAGACTGACTGTACATGTCAATGGTTGCTACTCCGTGATTGATCGAAACTGGTAATAATTGCAATGCGATCCAAATGAATAAAGGATGGGAGTTTCCGCTTACTCTCGGAGTGCAATTTTAGCAGATCTAATATTATTGATCAATAACGGCGCCGGCCAAGTCCTTACAGTCAGTTGGGATGGGGAAGGAATGTTAGGGTGTAATGATTGTTGCTTCTAGAGACCGAGAATACCTCTGCATCTCCACAATCACCACGGAAAGGGTGTTTATTAGTAGAGTAGGAAAAAGATCTGGGAGTCACCTTTGGTCGGTGATGCGATCCATGGATAAGGAGGAAAAATACGGTTTATACTTAAGGCTAGTTTTTAGTTTTGTCTCAAAAAGTTTTTGGTAGAAGATTTGAAATAAACGTCAACATCTGTAATGTCGAACCATTCAAAAGAAGTTTTTATTAATGACGAAAAGAGAAAAATATATGCGTATATTTTAAATTATATGAAACAGGAATAATGCCGACACTTGTAGTGAAGAACCATACATAGTTTGTTTGAAAGTTACATTAAAGTATTACTGAACATTTATGCCTCAAGAAGAAAAGTCTTTGGTAAAAGTTTCAAAATAAACGTCGACATTCATAATGTCGAACAATTCAAAAAATATTTTGAGTGATGTCAAAAAGTTTCTATGTTTATTAGAATTGCATAAAACAGGCATAATGCCGACACTTGTAGTGACGAACCATACAAAATTTGATTGAATATTACAAAAAGTAACGTTTACATGAAAAAATGTAAACTCACACAGCGCGAACAGCAAAACTTCTCGGCACCTCGAAAACGAACCGTCTTGCTTGGGCTTTCCAAAACACGCGAACCGAGAACCAAACTCCCGGCGTCCCGAAAACGAAGCGTCTTGTTTGGGCTTTCCAAAACACTGCCCAGCAAAACCCGCGAACCGAAAACCGAACTCCCGGCGTCCCGAAAACGAAACGTCTTGTTTGGGCTTTACAAAACCCTGCCTAGCAAAACCGGGAACTGAAATCCAAACTCCCGGCGTTCCGAAAACGAAGCGTCTTGCTTGGGCTTTCCAAAACACTCTTTGTTTGAAATAGTAGTGTAGTAGTGTCATTACTAATACTGTCTAGTTAAAATGGTTTTGAATAATTTGTCATTTAAGTGCTATGCTGATTACTCCTGTCTTTTACGTAAGATTAGATGCTTAAATGTCAATTGTCGCGAAGTCTTAACAAAATTAGGCTTTTTTTTTTTTTTTTTTTTTTATTACTTTCATATATCCTTAGAGAAAAAAGTAACTTTCCTTGTCTGTTCAACAATTTCTTGAACCTAGCAAGTGTATCCTAATGATCGATCTCAACGTCTTACTTTCCAAAGTCATTTTTATAGTGAATATTTAAGAGTCATTTTTATAGTGAATATTTAAGAGTAAAGTTACCTTAGGCTTCTATAACAGTCTCCTACAAGATTCACTTTTCGGTAGCAAATACAATGCTTCTACTTGTAAATTTTGCGAAAATGAAGGTGGAATCAGATTATTCATACCGTTGTTACAAAAGAGGTACCTATTTCTTATTATGGCAATGTAAAAACCATATTAAAATAAGATTGTCGCCACTTATTTCTACTCAGTGAATCTACTAGTCATTTTCCTCAGAGTAATATTCCCTACGTCGTACATGATAACGATGTGTCTAGCTAGCTGATAGTAAGAGTGGCTGCGGATCATTCTGGTTAGCAAAAGGCAAACTGATCGTCACCAATAGTATTAATGTCCACTTCGAATAGATTAATTACTTGACATGGGCATCAATTCTATCAATGACGCAGAATGTCCGTTGGATCACATCCGAGATATTATTGCGTCTATGCCATATGAATTATGACGCGGCTTTAAGCCAAAAAATGCCAAAATGTGATACCACCACTACAGGTTACGCCTTTGGTTTCCATCATATGGGCTAATGGATTATGCCCTCCCATCGCGGCAAGGTCGCATAACCAACGCATGTTAGCATTTACAACAACTTATAACTTATTGTAATTAGATGTGTAACTGCATATTAATTTTTTTTTATATTAAAATATTGAAAATTTAGCCAAATGTACGGATTTCGGTCCCACACGGTATAAGCTTTCATCATCATGACCAAAGTTTTCGATAAATAATGAGGATTTTATTCTTATATACCGCAAAAATAGGCATTAAAAAAGAATGATAGGAAATTTGCCCTAAAAGTTAGTCCACCCGCAACTTACCATCCAACGTCTCCCACTTCCTGCAGTTCAAGATCCATCGGTATCTTCGTCAGCTCGTTGCTTTCGACGCTTAGTTCCGCAAACTGCTGCATGAACTCCTTCTTCGACAGCCGGTCGGTTTTTCTACGGAAATTCTCCAAAACGGCGCCATACAAGACGGGGATCTCCATTTTCTCCTCAACGGATTTCTTCCGAGCGGTCAGCGAGCGAGACATGTGCATTCTGGACGACTCGGCAAGGGCAACAATGCGCCACAGGCCACCGGAAAGCTCTTTCTCAAGTAGTTCGAGGTTCCTTCGGTACTTTGTGGTGTGCGTTTGCAGCTTAGCGTGAAGTTTTCCCGCTGCGGTCAAATTGGCCTCTATTTTGGCAACGCTTGCACGATAAACGACGTTCAAACTACAAATGCAATGGGAATCGTGCGGTTGTTCCGGCTCGACACATGTTCCGCAAATGGTTTCATTGCAGTTGTAGCAGTAAATGCTGTAGAGCTTCGAGTGAATCGGACAAAGGTCGGACTGCAGGGGACTACTTCCTGTCACGGATGGAGCTACGGATTGACCCGGACGTTCCGTTTTTCCCGTGGTGGTGGAAACATCGGATGGTTCGTTTTGGCACTTCCGGCAGAGCAGTTCCGAACCGTTCAAACACGCGATGCAACAGATTTTGCAGCATTTGGAGCAAGAAACGGTTATCCCGGACCAGCTTCCACATCCGGCATAAACAGGAACGGTTTTGAACATTTTTACTTCGAAACTCGATAATAATTTAACGAATTGAATTATTCCAAACTTTGGCGCGCGTGGCAAGCAAACCTAATGAAAGAACAAAACTGATATAGGCTAGGCTGACCATAACCTTAAAGGATAAAAACGGGACAAACTAGGAATAAAAACGGGACAATGTTTAGCAAGGTGAAAATAGCGTTAGGAAAATTTATTACAACTTTAAGCTATTTGAAACTTACAAAAAAAATAATATTTGGAATAAGTAAAATTATTTAATGCTCTTGTTATGGTAATCAATCATGAGTTAAAGTTGGTTTTTTGAGGGTGTTGAGATTTTTTAGCTTTGAAACTATTTTGAAATTGATATCAGAATCCTGATTACAAGCCTTTAGTAAATTTTAAATAAAAATGAAAAGTTCATCCAGGCTGGTTCAGACAACTTCGTGTTCAACCTCGCAATTCGTTACAAGTTATGCAAACTAATTTCGATGTCAATCTTCCTAAACCTTTGGATTTCGGAGGAACCTTGGACAACTCAAACGGAAACTTTGGGATTCTTGAATGAACCTTTGAATATCTGTAGCAGTATTCGGAATTTGTAAAAGTATTCCCAAAGACTCCCATAGGAGTTCTGGGATTTGGAATCCCATAAATGCAAGCTTCTTTTTCTTCAACAAACCCATAAATCTGATTGAAATCTTGAAATTTGTATCAAAATTCCACAAACTATCTTTGAATTTCTAAAGTATCCAGCCACTGTTGTATAATATTAATTCCTAGAAAAATTCCAGAGATATTATTAGAATTGCAATAATCCTATCGGAAAATCGAGAATACAACCTTAATATCCAGACTCCCAAATATATTGTTGATTAGTGGTCCCAACAAACTTTGTCTTCTCATCAAGTAGATTTTCAAAATGGGCATTCAATCTCCCATACAAAATGATGACCATTCCGTAGACTTTCGTAAACTTCTTCTACGCACGAACAGGTCGGAATCCTGGACAAATGCAACAGTGGAAACATTACGCAAATCTAATGATATGTTCTCAAGCTAACTCGTGATTTAAAAACACCATTCCATTTTAATTTATATAGATAGATATCCAAGAAAGTGTTATTAATCTCACAATAATTTTTAAAATTCCACTGTAATATTACCGGGATCTTAGTAATCCAAACTGAACACAAAAACCAAAAAAATCGTTAAATTCTTGAGATAGCAAAAATGAAAAACCTACAGCAGTTGAAGCTTCTCTGCTATATGTTTATAGTAAAAGCTTGTGTTCGTGAGAAGTGGAAAAATTGGATGAAGATTGAAAATAGATTTCATCGCTGGACTTACGTAAAACATAAATCTTCCAAAGTTTTAGAAGTCAGCCTTGAATTTAGGCCAGATTTCAGAATATTTACAATTTTCATTTAAATATTTCAAATTTATTTCTTAGTATTTTGTTTATTTTAGGTCTTCGGTATATGAAAACTGATCAAATAAGATTCATGTATTGGAAAATTAATCAAAAATTTGCATTGATGTGAGAGTGAAATAGTTTTCGTACTCAATTGGTAAGTTCTTCACTAGAGCATTAAAAAAGTTAAACATTAATCAAGGCATTTGTTGACTACAAATCAAGTTTTACTCTGTCAGAGAAACTGTAAACCACAAGAATAATTGATGGATATGATAAAAACTCGCAAAAATAATTTGAAACTGTTTAGCTTACCGCTGTTTTATTATATTGTGGGAAATATCCTCATTTCCGAAAATACGGGACAATTTAAGCATTTTCAATTAAACGACGGGACAGCTCGTCAAAGTGGTGAAAACGGTACTGTCCCGTGAAATACGGTACGTATGGTCAGCCAATTTATGTGTTGTTTGTTTTCTTTGTATGAATGCACAGAATAAATTAAATTATTTTAATTTGAAATAAAGACTCATAAGATTAACGAATGATCGATACAAGTTTGAAAACGTCTTGTCCATCTAAAAGATTTGTACTTTCAATATGTCCGGTAACCGTTCGGTTTTTCAGATAATTGGTGTTCAGCCCCGATACCATCAATACCATTGGTTTATTGTTCTTGAACTGTTGAATGGCATTCTTAACTCATTGAAGCCCAAGATACCTCACAATTGGAATTAAGTATTTGTTATTCGTAGTTGTATTCCCATAATTTAAACCTTATTTAAGTGGGAATCCAGAAAAATTCTTGAATTTGTGTCTAGTAAGTATTCTTCTTCTTTTTCTTCTTGGCATGACGTCCTCACTGGGACAGAGCCTGCTTCTCAGCTTAGTGTTCTTATAAGCACTTCCACAGTTATTAACTGAGAGCATTCATTGCCAAAGTTGCCATTTTCGCATTCGTATATCGTGTGGCAGGTACGATGATTGTCTATGCCCGGGGCAGTCAAGGAAATTTCCATTACGAAAAGATCCGGGACCGAACAGGAATTGAACCCAGACGCCTTCAGCATGGCTTTGCTTTGTAGCCGCGGCCCTTATCACGGAATTAAAAATGCGCTGAAGACACCGAAAGGATAAGACGCATAGTTTGTCTGATACATTACTTTTCGTCTTGGTGTATTTTTTATGTCAAAATTCAACCTATCTGTAACTTTTGAATCAATAGTTTTCACACAATTTTCACAATAGTTTTCGATAATTAAGGAAATTCGTAGTTCGTCACAGAAAAAAATGAAAAGAATCGGTTGAGAAACGGCGGAGATATAGCTCTCTGAAGTTGATCATTTTGTATGGGAAAACGGCTTTGGTGCATTTTATATGCCCGATACTGTATGATTAAGATGGACAAATCATCCACTTTCCCCACTGTACCTGTACACTGTATGTTGAAAAATTAATTTATTTTAAATTTTACAATCAAGCCTTCTTTTTTATTGAATTTAGGGGATGAATTATTAGAATATTTTTAAAAACTACTCAAGATAAGCAACACATATTAGAGTTTGAAGGTATTTGCTCGCCTTCTTTTTCTTCTTTTTGGCATTACGTCCTCACTGGGACAGAGCCTGCTTCTCAGCTTAGTGTTCTTTTGAGCACTTCCACAGTTATTAACTCAAGAGCGGTCGCGCATTCAACCATTGCTGACACCACCTCGCTCGAGCTGTGCATGAAAAGCGAACTTTTTTCAGGGTGCGTGTACTCAGTACACGCACGAGACCAATCTTGGGTTAACTGAGAGCTTTCTTTGCCAAAGTTGCCATTTTCGCATTCGAATATCGTGTGGCAGGTACGATGATACTCTATGCCCAGGGAAGTCAAGGGAATTTCCATTACGAAAAGATCGTGGACCGACCGGGAATCGAACCCAGACACCTTCAGCATGGCTTTGCTTTGTAGCCGCGGACTCTAACCACTCGGCTAAGGAAGGCCCCATTTGCTCGCCTTACTAGTGATTTTATTATTTTATTTCTTGCAAAAAGTGAAGTGTTAAAATTCAATTAGTAGTTTTTCAAGCCTTCTTACCAAACATTATCGAATGCTTTTTCTATGTTTAGAAGATCAAGGCCAATAGAATAGCTTCAGATTTATTGGAACGAATCAAATTTATTACACATAAAAGTTGGTGACTGATCCAATGTCCATGTCGCAATCAAAACTGATCATTGCCAACAATAAGGTCCTAAAATGTTTAATGAAATCTTGCTTTTATTTAATAACACGAAAGAGCATGTTACTGCAATTACTTTAGCAATTTTTCCCACTCAAATAACGGCTATATCATATTGAAACTTTAATTTAAAAATTGGGTCCATAACTGAACCTTGACACTTTTGATCATGTTTAACGTTCGCTTAGGTGCATTTTCTGATGATTTTCTGTTGGGATTTTCTGTTCAATTACAGAGTATCTGAGTAACAAAATGTAAATTGTAAAAGGCACAGTTTCCCGTGATGCATCTGATGACATCAATCGCCAACCAGCATTTTTTTCCCCCAACAAACACCTTTTGCCCATTTAACTTCGTAATCCTCCCGTCGAAGCCTTGTTTATGCGAGTTTAAATTTCACCTTGATCGCTCCCCTGCCGATCGCATAAATATTGGCAAATCCTGCTTTACGATATGGGGTTTCAATCGTCTGGGCATCCAGCAAAAAAAGTCATCGGCATTTTGTGTTTTTCCTCGCTTGAATTTAAATTCCCTGTAATTACGTGCTTTCCATATCGCTTTTTAAACGGAATGGAAAAACACGGTTAAGCGCGTCGGTTGGCTTCTATCAACCATTTATTTTTGGAGTGCTTTTTATCTAGAATGAAACTTGGTGGTGCATCCTTCTTGGGAGGTCTTTTATTCGTTTGCTTTTCATTTCGGTTGGTATGCTTTCATGCCTTAGCAGGATAATTATAGTAATTATGTTTATTACTCCATTTGATGATCATGAGGGGGAGGGGGGACTTCTATTGAGATATTTAACAATGCAAAACTGTGGCTTGATTTAATTAATGGACCTTTGAGATTTATTACAAATGGAAGCTAGTTTCACTGATTGCAGGTCAGGATACGGGCTAGTGATTGCATAAATGCGCTTGAATTGGCTCATGTGAATGGCTGGTTTCCGACCAGTGGCGAGCAGTTTAAATGCTAATGGTGGCAATCATAGTGAAAATGAATGTAATAAAGTGTTTCTTATTTGATCGTTTGATCAGTTTAAAGCTTTTAACCGTATGTGAACTACATTAGAAACTGTCGCTTTAAAGTGTCATTGATGCATTTGTCTTTCCTTACAAGCTTTACAGATATCTTCACCCTTCCTGGTAGAAGAGCACAAACGCCCACAGTGCTATACCGGGCATCCGGAGTTTTGGTTCCGCTCTTCCCTTCATATTCCACGGGGTTCGTCCCAGAACATGTAGCTTTTGTTAAGTCCCCCTTCATTTCCGGTATGCACAACTGAGAACGAAAATGGGGAGGGCCCGCTATTGTTTGGGGGACCGTGTCTCAAGAACCGGAATCGGAAAGTGCCAACGGCAAACAGTAACAGTTGTCAATATACGAAGGCAAGACACTGCGGATAAGGGTGAGCAAACAATGTTTCACCGCGATGGGTTAAATGAAGTTCAGCTGAAGGGGAGCTAAATTAAATTGAGAATTATTACCAAATGAGATTAAGCTGTCGCCGACCCGATGGAAAGAGATCGTGGGCGTAGCCAGTGGTAGGCAAGGATGGAAGTGTTTATTCATTCCTCCACCCTAGCCAGAAATTTCAAAATTCATGTTTTCAGCAAGAATGGGCTTGTGAAAGAATCTTTCGAGTTATAGTTCAAAACAATTTTCTTCATAAATTTTATGAGATTTCTGAAATAATCAGGACAAGAGTACTTAATTTGAACCAATCACCAGTTTTCGACCAATTCATACAATTTTGGCGTACTTCGTATGAAATTCCGAAAATAGGGACAGAATTCTTGAAGGTTGAAGGTTAGTTTTTTTTTTGTGCTCCAGCAATAAAAACTAAAAACGACTAAAATACATATAAAACGCATATCGATAGTAAGGTTTTCATGTTAACATATCGTTGCAAACAAAATATGATATTGACAACGCTCTCGAAACTAATTCCATTGTTAAAGCAAGGGTCATTGCAATATCAAAATGTGAAGTAAAATTCAAATCCGTTATCATAGACATCTTAAACTCTCGATCCGTCTTGAAAACGTGAGGAGAGCGCAATTTCAACACACTCGCGATCCTACTATGAAAATTATATGACAAAATCTGCAAAGAGAAATAGAAAAACGTTTTTCTTAAGAGAGAAACAAAAAAAAATTGAAAATAAAATTCCTCAATAAGACTCTGGCTCTAAGCCCTTTTGAAAGTTATCTAAAATCTTGAAAAATAAGCATAAGCATAAGCATAGATGACCGTACAATTCGTAGTTGCTACTCCGTGATTGACCAGAACAATCGAAGTTGCACTGAGATTTAATGAATGGGGCTTGGGATTAGCTTACCGTTCTCAATGTGCACAAATCGAGAGCTCAAATTTTATAAGCCAATAATGGCACTGGCCACGTCCTTACGGTCATCGGGAAATGGAAAGAATGTTAGTTAGATAGCCGTTGTTACTAGAGACCGAGATCACCTCTGTATCTCCACAGTTGTCAGGGAAAGGTTATTGGGTTATTGGGATAAGGTAGAGATGTTTGGTTGATGCGATCCATGATATAATCACGCCTTACCGGATTCGCGACAGTGTTCACTACTGTACTACCGACGACCGACATGTTTGATCCTGCCCTCATCGCCCACCCCCGCAGGAGCAAACGTCAAGGTCGAAGGATCAAACAATACTCGTTATCTAAAATCTTGAAAAATTCCTCAGAAGCCAATTCTGGCATTGGAAGAGGGAAACAAATTATCACTAAATAATTACGAAAAAAGCTCAAAAGCTTTCTGTGCAGTTTGAAAGCGCGCACAATTTTAATTTAGGAGCCACTAGTCCAATTGAAAATCAAGTTACTCAGGATTTCGAAAGCATTCTTAATTAAGAGAACCTTTTCGGAAGAAGTGAGAACTATTATTTAAAAAATCAAAAGTATAAAAATCCCTGGCGTTGATGGAATTTTTTACATACTCATCAGCTTCCAGAGAATAGCCTATTATATTTACAAAATGCTTCAGTTGGCATATTTTCCCGACAAGTGGAAAAATGCCAAGGTCATATAAATTTTAAAAGCGGACAAAAATTGTGCAGCAGCTTCTAGCTATCGTCCTATCAGCTTGCTTTCCTCCGTCAGCAAACTTTTTGAAAAGGTTAGTTTGAACAGAATGATGTCCGCATCACCGAAAATTCATATTTTGCCAATGAACAGTTCGGATTCCGGCATGGACATTCGACCATTCGTTAGCTTTTACGTGTAACAAATTTGAATCGTTACAATATATTTGCAGGCTATTCAACTGGTCTTGCTCTTCTAGACATAGAAAATACATTCAACAGTACTTGGCATGAAGGCTTGGTTGTAAAATTAAGAAAACTTTTATTTTTAAACATGCATTGCGGGAATAATCCAAAGTCATATCGTGCACTTCAGGCTAATTATCAGAACTCCAAGTCCGAAAGACTTCCTGTAAGAGCTGGTGTTCCTTAAGGTAGCGTTTTGGAGCCAATAAACAATATTTTTACATCTGACTTACCTGGGTTACCTTAGGGATGTCAAAAATCTTTTTTTTTTGCGAATGACACAAGCCTCTTCGCCAAAGGACGGACCCTGCGTGACATCTGTAGTAGATTGATTTCTTTTCTGTCTTTGTTAAAAAGATATTAAGCCCTGGGCTAGTTCATCTCGGCTTTACTTACCTTCGTCACTATTACCTTTTTGTCATGAGTGGAATTAGAGAAGTGAGTTCTAACCACTACGCCAGGCCCGTCCCCTCTAAGTAGTAGATTGAAGAAAGTTTGGTTATTTTTTTATTATACTTGCAAAAACGGAAGATTTCTCCTAATGCTTCCAAAACTTAGCTTTTAAAATTCCCACATAAACCAAAATCTCTTTGAAGCTCTCAAGTAGACACGTTTTCTCGATGAGACGGGATCCAAACAATTGATCAGATGAAATTAAGTACCAAGGGCTCATGTTTTATAAAGATATAACTTTAAAAAATCGCATTGTGTGCATTCAAGCCAAATGTAACAAACATATAAAATGTTCGTTTCCACTTATTAACAGAAAATCGAAACTTTGTCTTAAGGACATGCCTTTGATCTTGAAACACGGTGGTTTCCTGACCGTTATAATCAGAAAAAACAAATCTCCATCAAATCTGTGCTAACCAGTCGTTTTCTAAAGCTAAGCTGCATGTCTGGACAAAACTTAAAAATAAATCGTATTGCTGTTTTGAAGATACGCCCTTTTGATTTTGACCCCTCTACTAGCAGCTTTATTTTTTACCGTATTGGAAACTTCAAAAAACGTCATATCGTAATTTTCAGATATCTCCAAGAATAATTAATTGATTTGTATTTTTTTTTCAGAGTAGCATTGTTAGTCCGCATTTCATTGTTTTGATAAATTGACCAATAACAAAATGGCCGCCAAAGACCTTTTATATGGAGATTGTCGGTCCCCCAAAGAATATCGGAATATCTTCAAAACCAGATCACTAATGATAAATATCGACAAAAATTCTTAAACTAAAAGATTTTTTTGTGAACTTGTGAAAAATATCGAGAAACAAAGAGGGAATCGCGATTCGATTTTGGGGTAAAAATGAAGTAAGTCCCCACATTCAAAGGAAATCTTAAATATTAAAACGGGTTCTCATTGGCCATGATTATCGGAATAAATATAATAATAAAATTTGAACCAAAGTTGGATTTTATAGTTCCTTGTAACTTCTGGGTGGAGTTTTGAATGGGAAGATCAACAAAATTGGAAGTTACGGTATTTTGGAGTGAAACATTAATTTTAAATAGAATAATTGAGCATTCTAATGTAAGCATATTGAATGTTTTCAGTGGTACATGGCACTTACTGCCGTAAAAGTCTTTTATAATCAACTGATTTTTCATAGGCTTAATTGCTATAGAGCATGACGGAGCTTATTTCATCATGTAATCAAATTAGTTTCTGTAGCACAATATTCTGGCAAGTTGTATGACCCGATGTGAAGTGAAGTGAAGTGTTATAGCAGCTGGTGAGACTTACCCAGAGAACCAGAACTCGCATAAAAGTTTACGAACAAAGTCGTTTTTTAGTACAAATAGCATCACACCAGCACTACGTGGAGTGTGAAATCGTTTGACCAACGAGTATCCTCGCAGAGAACGCTTTTTTATGGGTTCATATGTACATTTCGTTTCGTCCCGCATAAATATACAAAGTAAGTCGGAACAATCCGTAGCATCTGTCAAATCAATTTTGTTGTTACAAATTAAGTCGTATAAGAGTACAGATTAGTTCGCAATAAAATATATACACTCGCATTGCATACTACTTTTCATCATATAAAATATGAACGTATATCGCCTCCACTTTTGTACGTATAAGGCCTTTTCGCGACATCTTATACGTGAAACTTTGCGCATATAAGCATCGCATAAAGCAAAAGGTGATTTCGTTATATGTACATTCTGGTTGCGTGGGTAACTTCACAAGCACAGTTTGCGAACGAAATTTTCATTTTGTGTGGAATTCAATCTATGTTATAGTAGGTAGACCAGTAGGTAACCAACTGGGTCACAGAACATTTTATGATTTTCCGATAACCAAATCAGAAATTTACGCAGAATCCATGAACCATTCTGTTTGTACCATATTTTATATATCTTTTTAAAATTATACTCTTTAACTATAAATTCCATTACCTTGAATACCATAAACCTGAAGACCATCATCTCGAGTTCCAGTTCTTAAAATGGCGTTACTTCGAATTACATTATTACGGGGTAATGTCATTCAAGGTAATTAAATATTCGGGACAATAACATTCAGCATTATAGTGTGTTCAGGGTGATGACATTTGGGCTAATGACATTCGGGTAAAATAAATTCGGGTCTCAAGAGAGTTTTGATTTTTAAGGAAGACATGTAAAATTAAGCTCTGCAACTGTTATGATTTTAAAATCAATGAAACCAAATAAAGGCGGGTATTTCTCACCTTTCTTAAGCAAATTTCAAGTATTGAGGCTTTCTCTTCCGGAGTTGGCTTGAGAATGTTGTGACGACCCCTCGGTCGGCGCGTCTCACACATCTGATTAAAATGATAAATTTGGCAACCCAATACTTGGGGAAACGTCATCCTACGAAAAGGAAGAACGTGAAACTGACGTGAGAAAAAGACGTTCCGCGTGTGCTACAAAATTATTGTTCTATCTATTCTTCTTGCGTTTATTCATTAATTATAACTAAATTACTTCCTACTTAAATGCTAATGAATTCCCTAAAATAAGCAACTGAATTCGAATAACAGGTAAAAATTGAAATGAAATACATAAAGCTAGGTTCCTAATTCATTGCTATTGATGTAGGTTAGACCGTATACTGCGCATATGACAAATAGGCAATTTCCACTGAAATCTAGTTTCTTGTGAAACGCCGGTAAGTTTTAAGAAATATTTTGCACTATTTGGGCCGGAAAAAAATGTCATAAATACTTACAGAACTATTACATAAACACCAAACGAGAAAGTAGAAGGACTAAGGGATTACAAGAAGTTTGAAAAGAAACAGGAGAAGAACTAAACGTAAGATGTTAAAAATGGTAAAGATATGCAATTGCGAAAAGTTAACCTAAATATATTTCAGGAAGTTTTTATCAAAGCGATTAAAAACACGGATTTCAATTCTTCTCTTCTTCTGTAAACCCAACAATATAAAAACTTCGTTTATCTGTAAACGGAGATAGTTCGGAGATCTACAGCATGTCGCGACGGAATGAACCGCAGCAACGAGAAGGTGCCTTCGACGAAACAACGATTGGTCATCATTGCAAGTTGTGCGAGAACTCAGACAACAGTCGCATGGTCCAGTGCGACAAGTGTAACGCTTGGTACCACTTCGAATGTGTGGGCGTGACTGCGGATATCGAACATCATGATTTCATCTGCGCCGCATGCAAAGTGGTCAAAGGAGGAGTCAAGAAGAAGCGTAAGACATCAGATAAAGTGCTCTCAGATACCCCCCCGGTGAGTTCGCACGCAGATGACCAGAATACCGTCCCGCCACACTCGAAAGCACCTCAGTCAGTGTTAGCTACTCGGGCCAACCAGCTAGATCCATCCGCGTACTTCGTTGCTTCGTCCACAGCAAGCATAGGAGTCGTTACCCGAGCAGAAGAAAATAACTACTGAATACCAAATTGAGGTATTCCATACCAGATAATTCCCAATACTTACAACCTGAATGAGGTATGAATGAGCCCTGCATAAGAGGTAAAATACCTCAAATAATACCTTCTGCATATTCTACAAATACCAAGCTGATAATTAGATCAGGTATTGCAATACCTAAATAATACTTGATGGATTTTCATATAAAAGTGAAATTTTTCAATAATAGTTCAATACCTCCAGCAGTCCTCAATACCTATCGAATACCAAAATGAAGTATTTTTAATTGTTTTAATTATTTTTTTCAAATACCATAACAATACCAAAATGAGGTATTGATAACTGTACAATACCTAATTGAGGTATGATACCAAAATATGGTATGCATAAGTTATTGCCGAGTTATTCTTTCCTCCTCGGGTAGTGGCGCTCCCGTTACATCAGCCACTCCAGTCACATTCTCAACTAGCCCAATGTACGACCAATTCGTTTCGTCTTCTGCCTACGCTTCCACAGCCACCCACGGCCCGGCCGTACCATTGCCAACGACGATACCACCAAACATATTTGAAGTAACGAATCAAACCTCGATGTCTGGTCTATCATTACATCTTGTACTGGCCCCTCCCGTGCAGTCCGTGCCATCGTATGCGACTCTTCCACAACGCATACCGGGTTACTTCCCGGAAGTGCTCAGAGCGGCTTAGTGTTTCACAGTTCCTTCGTGTGGGAATCAACAGATTCCGTCTCTGCAGTACAGCACGCCTCTATCGTCACGAAATACACCAACCATTAGCCAAGCTGAAAGGACCACCAAGAACATTGCACCTGCATTGATTGATAACAATCCGTCCGACACCAAGAAACAAGGTCGGGAGGGCGGTGTTAGTCAGCGCTCCGGAACTGCGAGTTCAAGAATGTCCCGGAAGGAGAAAAGACTACAATTGGAGTTACAAATCCTTGACGAAGAAAGGAAGCTGCAGGAAGAAGAACAACGAAAGAAACGCGAGTACCTCCAGAAGAAACATCAATTGCTGAGAGAGATGGCAATCGACTCTTCAACAGAAGACGACGAAGGAGAAGAAGATGAGGAGGCGATCAACCAGAAAGTGGATATGTGGATGCAGGGTTTACCACCGACCGAGCCAGCTCATATCCAGCTAGGTGGGCCCCAACAACGTCCACGAGAGGAATATGTACAACAAATTCAGGTTCCGCGGCGACCCGTAGCGCAACAGATTCAACAAGTCCCCAGTCAACCAGTTCCTGATATTGGGCGGCTAAGGATTGGCGAATGTACTCAAATTCCGTCAAGATTCGAAAACATCGCCTCTCACGTAGGGCCGTTTAATCCTGGCCAGCGTTCGACCCCTCGACAAGCAGAGTTTATGGAAGACAACGGTAACTTGTCACGTAGTCAAGTAGCCGCTCGTCAAGCGGTATCACGAGAGCTTCCATGCTTTAATGGTACTCCCGAGGAGTGGCCTCTTTTCTACTCTACCTTCATCACCACGACCAACATGTGTGGCTATACATTAGAAGAAAACTTGGTGCGCCTGCAGAAGTGCCTCAAGGGGAAAGCAGGCAGTTAAATGTAGGCTGTTACATCCATCGAGCGTGCCAGGGATCATCTCAACTTTAAAAATGCTGTATGGCAATCCCGACGTAATAGTACACAATCTAATCGCAAAGATCCACAACACTCCACCACCGAAAGCGGATAGACTAGACACATTGATAGAGTTTTCTCTGTCAGTCCAGAATCTATGCGCTACGATAGAAGCCTGCCAGTTGGATGAGTACTCGTATAATGTTGTACTCCTACGCGAACTCGTTGACAAGCTCCCTCCTTCATTTAAAGTGGATTGGGCAAAATACCAGCGAACTATCCCAAGCGTCAATCTCACCACATTCTCGGCGTGGTTGTACGATCTCGCCGAAGCTGTTTGCCCGATTGCCACGCTGTCAACTATCGAGTCAAAAACAACAAAAGGCAAGAAAAACTTAGCTTATCTGAACACGCACCAGGAAAGAGGATGAGAATGCACGTTCATATAAAACGAATGAGGTCATCAAGTCCGCGCAACCATTAAAAGCATGCATGGTGTGTAAAAGTAGCTGTCCCAGTGTCGACAAATGTTCACGGTTTGCTGAACTCAGTTACAATTCCAAATGGGCAACTGTGAAAGAGCTCGGACTGTGCAGGAAATGCTTGAAAAAGCATAAAGCGTCGTGTAAATCTCAACAAGTTTGTGGAAAAAACGGTTGTCAATACAAGCACCATCAACTCCTCCACAATAATCAAAGAGACACAACCAGCATTTCTAGTAAGGTCCCTGCACAGACGACTGTCGCACAGAGCTCAACCGGGCGTGAGTGTAACACCCATCTAAAAATCACCAATAAAATGCTGTTTCGCGTCGTACCTGTTATCCTGTACGGACACGATAAACCGTGAAAACCCACGCATTTTTGGACGACGGTTCGTCGTACACGCTGATGGACGCCGCACTTGCCACCGAACTAAAGCTAGATGGAAAGCCGGAACCACTTTGTCTGAGGTGGACAAGCAATCATGGACGCATGGAGAACGATTCGTTACGATTGAGCATTGGGATTTCTGGTACAAGAGAGGGTCATAAGAAGTATCGTCTCCAAGAGGTGCACACAGTTGCCAATCTAAGTCTCTTCCATCAATCGGTGAACGTGAAGGAGTTGACAGAGCAGTATCCGCACTTGCGAGGAATTCCGGTTGAATCCTACCAGGACGTTCAACCCCGTATTCTTATCGGTATCGACAACGCAAACTTGTCACTCCCGCTGAAAGGGAGAGAAGGAGGTTGGTGTGAGCCTATCGCTACGAAAACACGGTTAGGGTGGATCATACACGGCGGTACAGAACTAGGGGGAGAGCTAGTTGGATATCACAGTCCCCAAAAGTGTTCCTGCGGTGGGTCAAATGACGCTGCCCTTCAAAATGCAATCAGCGAATATTTTCGATCGAAAACATAGGAATTTCTCCGCCTAAACATTCGCTTATGTCGACCGAGGATCAACGAGCCGAAGAAATCCTTAAAACCATCAAGCAAACGGAAAGTGGACACTACGTTTCAAATTTGCTTTGGAAGTACGACAACTGTCACCTTCCAACAGCAAACCCGTGGGCTCTTCAACGACTGCGCTGTTTGGAGTCCCGCATGAAGAGAGAACCTCAGTTAGCCGAAGCACTTCGAAAGTAAAATCGCGGAATATTTGGAGAAGGGCTACATTCGCAAGTTGACGGATAAGGAGTTGAATGAAACGCATCATCGAGTCTGGTATCTCCCAATCTTTCCAGTCCTTTAACCCGAATAAACCGGGTAAAATGCGCATAGTTTGGGGATGCGGCCGCTAAAACCAACGGTGTGTCCACTTAACTCAATGATGTTAACTGGGCCGGATCAACTGACGTCCCTATTATCTGTACTCATTCAGTTTCGGGAAAATAAAATAGCAATATGCGGGGATCTGAGAGAAATGTATCATCAAGTGCACATTTCAAAGGAGGACCAAAACTGCCAACGATTTCTATGGAGAGAAAACCCGGCAGATGCGGAACCGAGTACGTTTGTAATACAGGTGATGACGTTTGGGGCCTGCTGTTCACCAAGCTGCGCCCAATACGTAAAAAAATTTGAACGCGGAGAAACACGCAGGAAAGTATCCAGCCCGCAGCCAAAGCAATTATCAAGAGCCACTACGTGGATGATATGCTAGTCAGTACGGAGACGGAGGACGACGCAATTCGACTAGCAAAAGATGTTCGACACGTTCATGCCCAAGCTGGGTTTGAGATGCGTAACTGGATTACTAATTCGCCAGGAGTTCTCAGCGCCCTACAGAAAGAAAAGATTAACGAAAAAAGCCTGAACCTAGGATCAGAACTAGCCACAGAAAAAGTGCTGGGTATGTGGTGGTGTACGGCAACGGATACGCTCACGTTCAGGCTTTCGCAGAAGCACGACGCAAACTTGTTATCAGGAAACGGCGGCCAACCAAAAGGGAAGTGTTACGGACCCTGATGGCCATCTTTGATCCTCTGGGATTACTTTCGAACCTGCTGGATCTTCCTCAAGATACTACTCCAAGAGATCTGGCGTTCGGGAATCAGCTGGGATGACGAGATACCAACATCGCTTCATGAGAAATGGGAGTGTTGGCTGAAGGTTCTTCCATCAGTACACAACGTTCACGTTCCCAAGGTGCTACAGGCTTCGCACGTCCAATCGGTCCACAAACCAACGTGCAGTTGCACACCTTTGTCGACGCAAGCGAGGAAGGCTACGCGGCGGTGGTGTACCTACGATTCCAACAGGATAGTTGCGTGGAATGTGCAATCGTTGCTGCCAAAATCACGAGTGGCCCCAATCAAGTTTCGTTTCAATCCCACGTCTCGAGCTACAAGCAGCTGTTGTAGGGGCACGATTAGCGAAGACGGTTTGCAGCAGTTTGTCATTCAAAATAGACGAGAAATACTTCTGGACAGATGCTCGCGACGTGCCTATGCTGGATTCGTTCGGATCATCGCCGATATTCGCAGTACGTAGCGTTCCGAGTCAGTGATATCTTTAGAAACTAGCGAAGTTGCTAATTGGAGATGGGTCGGCCACTAAGGATAATGTGCCGATGAAAGCCACTAAATGGCAACGTCTACCAGACCTTGGAAGCGAAAGTCGATGGTTTAAAGGACCAGAGTCCATATGGCAACAGCCCGCTAATTGGCAACTAGAACCCATTCACAACCGGTTCAACTAAGGAGGAGATACGTGCACACGTGTTTTATCATAGAAACCGCCATAAAAGTCATGTGTAACAGTGGAAATTTTAGTAGTTGGATCGGCTAGTCGGTACGATGGCTTTCGTGTTCCGATTCTTAAAGAACTGTCGAAGTAAAGATTGCGGGAAACCAGCGTCGATTCGACCCTTTGTCCAGCATAGAATTACAGGCAAGCATCAAATTACCTATTCAGAGTGGCGCAGAAAGAGTCATATCCCGATGAAATAAGTGTTCTTTCGAACACAAAATCCATAGCGAAGACAGTTTCTAAACAGAGCACGATCTACTCGATGAATCCGTTCATAGATGAGCAGCAGGTAATGCGAATGCGTGGCAGAACTAGTAGATGCGAGTACGCTACGATGGACGCGCAGAACCCGATCATTCTTCCAAAGGACCACTATATTACGATGTTGGTAGTACGAAGTTACCATGAACGCTATCATCACCGTAACCATGAGGTCGTAGTCAACGAACTACGTCAGGTATTCCGAATTCCGAAGCTGAGGGTTGTGTTTCGTAAAGTGAAGACAAACTGTCAGAAGTGCAAGAATCAACGAGCAGCTCCTCAGCCACCAATGATGGGCGATCTCCCAAAATCCAGGATGTCAGCTTTCTGTAGACCGTTCACTTTCGTGGGTGTGGACTATTTTGGGCCATTCATAGTTGCAGTTGGACGAAGATCAGAGAAGCGTT
>NW_018735162.1:0-45430 GCF_002204515.2 Aedes aegypti | reverse complement strand
GAGTTTCCTGGACCGTTACCATATTTGGGTATGGTGATATAGAATCGCAATAAATTTTCTTTGCGATAAGAGTAAGCAAGTGTCGAAAGGAATGAACCTGATAGATTACCTGCTGAATACGTTTGTTGTCTCCAACACAAAAAACCGCTTTTCAACTTAGTTGAGAGGTTGTGTCACATCCCGCGAGATGTGCGCTGGTGAATCCGCGGACCGGTAATATCAGAACTTATCGATCATAGACACCGGGTCATACGGTCTATGATCGTTTGTAATTGGTGAGACGCAACAACTTTGTAGCGCAGCATAGTAACAAGAGCTGAGGAAAGTAGCAGCAGAATTACGAATCAGTTTCAGAAGCAACACTCATAAAAACTTGCCTATGCAAAATTTGCCCAGGCGGGTAGTGTAGATGTAATCTGATATATATATTTCTCGCCATGTTGTTTGACCTATTTATGGAGAATCGAGATAGGAGCGTTCCCGACGTCCACGGTAGAGTAATTCGTATGCTGTACTAAGCATAGATCGATAATTGATAGCAAAGAATTAAATACATTGCATGCGATTTTTTTATTTCTTGCTTGGGTTATACTTCCTGGACAAAAGAAGAACGTGGATTGCCGGTTCAGGTTTACAAAACTACGGAGGATTCAAAAGACAAGTAAATACGATGATTAAGACATTCTAGGTGCAAGCCATGGTTTGAATAGAAAACAAGTCTAAACAAGGAAGTATACATCAAAACCATTGGAGATCAGGTATTAAGTTTGATTATGGGTGTCGTTCGGCTCCAAAGCTTACAGTAATTCACGAGAAAGAATATTCTAAGAATTTATAAGAAGCAGTATTCTCGGTCGCTTGCATTCAGCACCTATGTAGGCATTTCGTTGACAAATAAAGAATTTGCAACTATATACTATTAGTAGAGGTATCGAAGGAATCTGGTTAATATGTATAGAACATTAAAATAACCAAGTGCAATCATCCTTAGCCATACCAGTACTTGGTACGGCGCTTGTCTAGCGAGTAAATAGTTGATTGCCAGGATTCATGTGACAAACATCCACATTTGTATAGGCAGTATTGTAGCAATACATCATTTTCGGACAAGGAATCACTCGAAACTATACGTATAGCAAGTGTTCTCCAGAGTGCTAACTTCATACGTCGAGGACAGAGAGTGAGCGATATTCGTATTGAGTTTTGCTCAGGTAATGAAAGCATGTATAATAAAGTTTGTCGATGAGTTACGCAGCAAAACGCTTCGACGCTTCCTCTGAATCAAAACGAGAAGAGCTGCGGGCTAATTCCTGATACTCTTCTGAGCTACTTATTGGTTGTTAGCAAACAATCACGATCTCCAAAACTGATCGCATGTCCGATGGCAAGCTATTTTGTCGAGTACGAATCGCCAAACTCGGAAGATTATACCCACTAAAAACTCAAGCAGTGGCTGAGCCTCGTTCCAGATCCGACTACCCGAAAAATCAAACGTCCCTGAAACGACTCAGTCGATCGGTAGATTGATACGAAACTCCCAGGAATTTGGTATCCCTCCGGATATCTGAAATCCGAATCATCGCTTATAACTCAATGACTCTTTTCGACAAGGAACCACATACGCGGAGTACAGTAATTAATACGGAGATGCGATAGCCTGCCAAAACGGCATCTCAATCGGTTTCGATCATCGAACCCGACTGAACAGTACATTCCAGTGACCGTGGCGCTTATCTACGACAAGTACGACGAGTCACACCCGGCTGTCTGAGTCGAGACCTCAATCTCAACTTGAAGGGCCACTATCTGTTGACACGCAATAATACCTACATACATACTGTAATGGTCTTCAAATCTCTAGAACTGACCAAATACTATCATTCTGCTTACACATACCAGTCATTCACGCAAACATTCAAACGATCTGGCACTTCATGCACTAGATCCTCAACCATCAACTCTGTACGCGAGAGTGCTACTCGTATATATCTCGAGTTTCGTCTTTGACGACCGTGAAGTCAGACAGCATGGTCACAGGAGTCGAATATATCTCGTGACACCTGAGAAGTCTGACTCAATTCGACCTGTATTTCAACACACGATTGTCGAGTCACTGATTACCACTACTAATTGACGCGTCGATTAGTTGTAACCTAGATCTCTCCATCTCAGGCGCCCTACAGCTAGTCGATCATGAGTAGTTTTACGTGCGACCAAATTCTTATGCTTTAAAGGTTTGGATTATGTTTCTTACTCATCCGACATTCATCACTTCACATTATACTCCTCTTAGTTAAATCCTCAAATACAAGCACAAAGAGAAAGAAGTGGCGTCGTCATAGCCTTTGATATGGAGATCTAGACTCGACGTTAGACTTCGCAAAGGAGTGCTTTAGAATCGAGAGTGTACAGTGCAAGATGAAAATCATGGGGAAAAGACTGGTGCATCCTTCGCTCGGTTGAACGCCTGACAGTGGATTGCAATTACTCAGATATGTGAATAATATCAATTGTAGATATCATGATGTCAAGAGCTGTGCGAGTAAAAGATCAAGAAGAAGGAGATTATCCAGTTCACTATCGTTATCGAATCGGTGAAGCGATGGGGGGCAAGCACAACAAGGGTATTGAGCTTGTCCGTGTGGCTAATGGCGATTGATTAATTTTCGAAAAATAGTTCCGAATAAACGTGTTAGGGAATCGCTCAATTGTCAATTCAGCGATGTGCACCTGATCAGTGTTGTTATTGGAGATCACTGGAATGTTATATTTGGGTACAAAGTATGATAAGATATCAAGGCAGAGGGTACATTTGTGACTCATTTGACAGGCACGAACGGCGGCGATATGCGTTCGAGGTCAGCCTTCGAGTGTATTATCGTAGTGATTTGTTAATGACGCTAAGACTGAACGTTCTGAGGCGATCAGGACATGAGTGATCTATGGAATTAGCGGTTAACACGGACAATCTTGAAGCTGTAAAGTTCTGATACTTTTCAAAAACATCCACAGAATTCATGTTGAGGTCACTCAGAATAAAGGGGAATAGAATATTATGGAGCAAGGTATTTGATACAATTTTTCTAAACATATCTAGTAATTATTTTCGATCTGTATCTTATATGTATATGTGATAATCATTTTTTTAGTAACTGCAGACTATGCTGTAACTTCATTGTGTCGTGACAGAAGTTTAAATCTAAGCTTGCGTTTATAAAAGAATACAATGGTTGAGTATTTCAAAGTTTGATTTTCCTATGTTAGATACAGAGTTGCTATCAAGTGCTGCATGCTATGTGAGAGTGTTAGAGGTGTGATGCTCAGATAAAGGGTGTGATGACATTTAATACTCCTGAAATTACTCTCAGGAACATCGAACAGACCGTACTCATGCCACCTTCCTGAAGTTAACATTGGAGGCATAATACCGGATTTGCACACGATATTGCCCGAGGAATGGGTATATTGCTGATAGAGGTTTGATCGATGATCGAAAAAATAGACAATCGAGGAGACTTGCTTAACTGATTTGTATATTCCATTGCCCACCGGATTTGGCGGCAGCGTACGTCCTACTGGATACAACGTAACTGTAAGATATACTGCGACTTATGTATGTCAGATCGAATGGTAGAAGATCATATGCTCGCATACTGAAGACAGAAGCGCAAAAACACGGCATAGCAGCATAGCCCTTGCTGTCCTGCTTATAAAGCAGAAAACGGAGTACTGATGTGTGATGTTGTGATTTCTTTCATGAAGATGCTCGACTCAATGTTTTGTGTGGAATTTAATATTATCCTTCGTGAAAGAGATCTGTAAGCTTACTGCATTGTGCACCACTGATGTGTATAGGGATAGCGCGTACGCAGCAATCACCGCGGTCACGAAAACAATGTAGGTCGTCTCAGATTCGTTTCCTATACTTAAAATTTTGCGGTTCCGCGATGAGGTTATTGTGTTCCTCTGGTCCCGAGATAGCGCTGGCGCAATATACTAGCGTATCTTCTCCTACAAGCGAGACCAGACGTTATGGCGCAGTATATGGCTATCTGTCTTCTTTGGGAGATTCTTCTCTTTACGGTACGGTAATAGGACATACAAGATTCAAGATATTATCTGATCTTTTACGAATTCGGATGACCACCAACTGGCATTTCCGGCTCTCTTATTTTTAGGTTGCATTCACCGTTAGTGCCTACTCTGCTTGCGGATTTACGATGAATTAATGAGTGCGAGAGTGTTCGGATACTGGTGCTCGTTGCAACAGAGCATTGCCACGGAATGGGCTCGGTGCCGGTGTTGTATGCGAGCTCTCTAGTGCATCGACCTGGAGGAAGGATCCCCACGATAGGCAAATTGCCTCACCATTCTCGCAAGAGGCACGGCGGATTGTCTAGCGTAGGACTGCATCATGCTAGCTCGATTTATTTGTTGGCATGCTAGGCGACGCGGGAAACCGGAAACACGCATATCAATGCAACCGCGGAAGGTATTAAATGGACGCTTCTAGCGGCTAGATTGCACATAATGTGAAGATACTGGATACATGGGATAATGGTCTCTTCAAGCAGATGAGGGAAAGATCCGAAAGGATGACAAGATAAGTATGCAATCTATTATCCGCAAAGCCGAGTATTACTCGATGACAAGCCCTCTCATCACTTTTCATATATCACTCGCTCATACTGATACTTCTGGAAAATAACATTTCCCAGACCAATCTTCTCATGTTAATGATCAATTCGAAACACTTTATGCATTGCGCTAGTATTTGATGTGCTCGAACATATGCGTGTGTTACCTCCTGGCTTGCGAGTATCCATATTGTATCGTTGTCCTGGAGGAATGAGACGCATCTAGGTCGATTACCAATTTCTTTGCATTCATCATACCAAATGGATTCGAGTGTTTGGTCCCGATCAGCAGTTCTCTATCCCTAGACTGAACCCCTATTCGCATAGGTCCATCTTTCCATATTCCTGATAAATTTTGATTAATATAGAGAGGATCTAGTTAGCCTAGCTTATTGCGCAACCACTTCGTACTAAGAGTCCCTGAACTAGGCTCGAGTATAAATAGTGCGAGAAATAATAATGTCGACACCACCGACCTTCCTGCTTGGATTGCTCACTGTACCTAATTTGATACATAATAATATCAGGAATTGATTGTTCGAAGTAGAAAATGCATGCACCAGACAAGTAAAAGAACGTGTACATCGGACTAAACTATCCTGTCGTTTCTAAGAAACTACGTTATTAGGGCCTTTTTTCATATTCTGAATTTTTTTTCAAAGCTTTTTTTTGATCGTGTTATTTATATGTAAAGTTTTTTATATTTATCCATATGACAGACAGTATCAGTTTTATTATTGAATATTTTGCGTAATTTACTGTAACGACTTGTGGCTAAGCTGATATCGATCGCGTAACGATATGGACCAATTGGTTCTTTTCCATCCTACTCTGTTAGACAACAAGATCAAGTGATGATGCGAATATCATGAGAGATTCATTATGAATAATCATGCAAACAAGTAGACCACTGATAACACGACAGAGAGATAATCATTGATATATTCACCATGTGTTAAAACGATGTTGATAATTAATTATAGTTAGAAGTTCTATCCAATAACGTATGTCACCTAGACGAGTACGTACAATAAAATTGGGCTTTTTGCTCAGCGTAACAAACGATTTTTCCTCTTGGTCCACATTTCGGTGTTAACAGATGGATGTGTGGAATTCAGGCGTGCACGAGAGTTCATTTGACGGAGCATCATGCACCGCAGAAACGAGGATTATTTATATTTTTTGGTGTATTGATAGTTTAATTGATTTCTTGTTCATCATGTAAGAGCTCCGGATCAGATGTGCAGAATGGTTGAAGCGAGCGATTTATTCGTCTTCGACATATAGAACTATGAAAAATCTTAACGCGCGCGAGCGCGGAGATGAAAGGACTTTATTTGTATTCCGAGACCTTCTGTAAATTACGTTGTTTGGTAGTTGCCCTTGTTATTTTTTATACTTCTACGATACTCTTTGTGAGCTCTCTGTGGTAAGTCATGTCAGATCTTTAGTATTTTTTGATAAATCGGAAATAGTCTTTAGTGGCATCATAACTATGGCTAGTTATAGCAAATTGATAATACTGCGAGAAGTCATCTCGCAGAATTAGTGCGTGTAGAAGATGACGGTGGAAGCAACTGGAGGACCTCCAGCTCTGTAGGCGTAGACGTGTTGAGCTTAATATAAACGGCGATCAGAGCATTATATCAGTCTATAGATAGCCCTTACACGATGCAAAGTGGTTACAGGGTGTTAGCTGCAGAGGGATCTGATCATTGTCAGGGCTTCTCTGACCTCGTTAAGGAATTCTTTACATTTGGTCGGGTTTGGACGCTTAAAGTGTATTGTCATTCTCAGGTGGGCATTTCAAAATGTCTAATTGTTGCACTGAGTTAACTCTTTTGAATTCTGACTTCTTAGAGAGACGAATACTGGCAATCTTTGGGCAAAACCTGTTCATAATGTCAAGGCTAACATGCCTCTATGGCAAACAAAAGGTAACAGGTCTCTTTTTAACTGTGGGTTTGCTCTAAGCAAACGAACGATTGAGACCAAGAGAACATTGATCGTTCTCTAGATGGGAATGATTCCCGAGGTATGAGCCATAAAAGAGAGAGTACAGAGGAGAGTGTGAAGATAAAATCATCGAATTAGACTTGAAATTTTGTTCCTGGCACGCTCCAATAATTTCATAGTTGTTGGGTATATAGTCAAAATGATACTAACTGCATGAAGACAAAGATGGTGAGTAACGCCGAAGTGTAGGTGGAACATCATCTATCAGTACTATTTTAATTCTCTAATTTTCTAGCAGGTTCCTTATCCAGTCAGCGTAATCGCTTTGTAGATATACGATCGGGTTAATATGAATGGCTGTAATTTACTTTTTTGAAGTAAAATATATGGAAATTATTATTGTTATTTGAGATTTCATTGAACTGTCTCGTGATGAGGGTGAGATTGGTCTGAAGTTCTATGCCTCTAGGAAAGTTCATGAGGTACGAAACATTCACAACTACACTGCCACATTCTGAAATATCCGCGTAAGATTCACCGGACAGTAAGCAATTTGTAATACCGTGTGAAATTCTGGCATTACGATAAGTATGGTTATTTCTCGAATTTTAGGATGTCGGTTAGGCATTCCAAGATATTTATATAAGTATCCTGAATTTAAAGTGTAATTCCGACATCTCAGGTTCTCAGATCTCTCCAATTTGGAATTCCGGAATTCCCTGTACGGAACTCTTGGGAATTCAGATAGGGATGTCACCGATTTTTTCTATGATATTTCTGGAGTTTACCATACATTCATAAGGAATCTTGCGGAAATAAAGAATCTGGTGAAAAACTCTAAAATTTTCGGGTGGAGAATAAGGGGATTCCGGATTACAATCTCTTGGAATTCTGTCGGACGATATTTCGTAAGAAATCTATGAGACTGCGGTGGGAATCTTGTAAACTTCCTTAGATTTCCAGTTCTGCTGAAATTTCAGACGAAATCATCAATTATAGTATAAACCTTTGAATGTAAGCATGTGAAAAATTAAAAAAAAATCTCTAACTTAACCACTATTGTGAGAATTTATATTTTTTCCTAAGAATTCCAGGGATCCTACCATGAAACCTACCGAAATAACGATAATACTAATACTAAGAATCCCATATCCATCATCGGAGTTCAACTTGCTGTTAAAAATTCACAGGGGAAGCTCAAAATTTTACCGCTATTCCATCAAATTCTCAGTACTGGAATCTTGAAAATGCTAGGAACTTAATAGTTTCATTATTGCTGTCCCAAGTGACATAATTAGCCTAATAACAGTCTATTCAACTGAAATAATTTTTAGAGTAAAATATTACTGAAATAAGTAATTTAGAGTAGTTGAACACTCTAATTCCACAAAAATTTTTGTTGGGGTAATCTCAAGATCCCTACATGGAATACAAATTTCTAGCTAAAATTCCAAAATTCTCAGAAAAAAACTTGGTTGTTAAATCATCATAAAACTCACTTGCACATGAAGGGAATGGCAAAGTTATCGCAAATTTACACTTCATATCGTGAAAAATTTCATAACCTACATGAATTTATGTTTATGATCAATTACACCGGGAATGTAGAAATATTCATATTTTCTCATGTTTTGTCGTGTGAATATGCGACAAATTTGGAATCCCCCTTATATACTTACTTTTTACTTTTGCTGGCTCTACGTCCTTCAAGACATGACCTGCGCCACAATGTTACGCCAACTAACTCGATCCATGGCTGCTAACCTCCAATTCCTCGATCGCCCCACACTTCCAAGATCCTGCTCCACTTGGTCAAACCACCGGATTTGAGTTGAACACCATTTTTGCGGGATTGTTGTCCGGAATTCTCACAACGTGTCCCGCCCTTCGTACCCTTCCAGCTTTGGCGACTTTCGTGATACTGGGTTCACCGTAGAGTTGCGCAAGCTCGTGATTCATTCTTCTCCTCCATACGCCGTTCTCACATACTCCGCCGAAGATCGCCCTAAGCACACGTCATTCAAAAACTCGCTTGCAGGTCCTCTTCGAGCATTGTCCACGTCTCATGCCCGTAGAGGACTACCGGTCTTATTAGCGTCTTGTACATGGTACACTTAGTACGGAAGTGAAGATTACCAGACCGCAAGGTTTTGTGGAGTCCATAGTAAGCACGACTTCCGGCAATAATACGTCTTCGAATTTCCCTGCTGCAGTTGTTATCCGACGTTATCAATGATCCGAGGTAGACAAATTCGTCCACCACCTCGAACTCATCCCCGTCGATCATCACGCATCTGCCAATGCGAGCTCTATCGTGCTCGGTTCCTCCAGCCAGCAGATATTTCGTCTTCGACGTATTTACCTTCAATCCAACCCGATCTGCTTCACGTTTCAGCTTGGTATACTGTTCAGCAACCACCTGGAACGTTCTTCCGACAATGTCCACGTCGTCAGCGAAACAAATGAACTGGCTGGATTTATTGAAGATCGTGAACCGCATGTTGAAGCCCGCCCGTTTTATAACACCTTCTAGCGTAATATTGAACAGGAGGCAGAAAAGACCATCGCCTTGTCGAAGTCCTTTGCGTGTTTCAAACGGGTCCAATAATGCACCCGATATCTTCACACAGCACTGTACACTATCCATCGATGCTTTGATCAGTCAGTTTCCCGGGAAAACCATTCTCGTCCATAATCTTCCATAGCTCTTCGCGGTCGATGGTATCATAGGCCGCTTTAAAATCGATGAATAGGTGGTGCGCAGGGACTTGATATTCGCGACACTTTTGGAGGATCTGCCGCAACATAAAGATTTGGTCTGTCGTCGATCGCTCGTCCACAAAACCGGCTTGATAACTTCCCACAAATCTGCTGGCCAGTGGCGATAGACGGCGGAAGATGATCTGTGAAAGCATTTTAATAGGCTGCATTAAGAATAGTGATCGCTCGATAGTTCTCACATTCTAACTTGTCACCCTTTTTGTATATTGGGTATATTATTCCCTCCTTCCACTCCTCCGGTAGCTGTTCTGTATCCCAGATCCTGGCTAGCAATCGGTGCAGACAAGTGGCCAACCTGTCCGGGCCCATTTTAATAAGTTCCGCTCCAATACCATCCTTTCCAGCTGCTTTGTTGTTCTTGAGCTGTTTGATAGCATCCTTAACTTCACCTATTGTGGGAGTTGGCACGTCTCCCTCATCCGCCGTACTGATGAAGCCATTCCTCCTGCTGTCTTGATCTTCCTCCTCTGCGCCGTTTAGGTGTTCATCGTAGTGCTGCTTCCACCTTTCAATCACCTCACGTTCGTCCGTCGAGATACCTCCATCCTTATCCCGGCACATTTCGGCTCGCGGCACAAAGCCTTTGCGGAATGCATTTAGTTTCTTGTAGAACTTACGTGTTTCTTGAGAACGATACAACTGCTCCATCTCTTCGCACTCCAACTCTTCCAGGCGGCGCTTTTTATCCCGGAATAGATGGGTTTGCTGTCTTCGCTTCTGTTTGTATCGTTCCACGTTTTGACGGGTGCCTTGCTGCAGCATCATCGCCCGCGCTGCATTCTTCTCGTCCAAAACTGTCTGGACACTCCTCGTCGAACCAACCGTTCCGTCGATTTGCTTCCACGAACTCAATGGCACCTTCCTCTGCGTTGTTTATGGCTGCTTTGAGACTACTCCAGCAGTCCTCAAGAGGGGCTTCGGTGAGCTCTCCCTCTTCCGGCAACGCTGCCTCAAGGCTTTGCGCGTATTCAGTTGCGACTTCGGGTTGCTTGAGTCGCTCCAGATTGTACCGGGGCGGGCGTCGGTACCGAATGTTGTTCACAACGGAGAGTCGTTGGCGCACTTTAACCGTCACAAGGTAGTGGTCCGAATCGATGTTTGCGCCGCGATAGGTTCTGACGTCGATAATGTCCGAGAAGTGCCTTCCATCAATCAAAACGTGGTCGATTTGTGATTCAGTCTGTTGGGGTGATCTCCAGGTGTACCGATACGGGAGGCTGTGCTGGAAGTAGGTACTACGTATGGCCATGTTTTTGGAGGCGGCGAAATCAATCAGTCTAAGGCCGTTTTCGTTCGTAAGCTGGTGAGCGCTGAACTTCCCTATAATCGGTCTAAATTCCTCCTCCTGGCCAACCTGAGCGTTGAGATCTCCGATAACGATTTTGACAACATGGCTTGGGCAGCCGTCGTATTCACGTTCCAGCTGCGCGTAGAAAGCGTCCTTATCGTCATCGTCACTTGCTAGGTGAGGGCTGTGCACGTTGATTATGCTGATATTGAAGAAACGGCCTTTGATCCTCAACTTGCACATTCTGTTGTCGATTGGCCTCCACCCAATCACGCGCCTCTGCATTTCGCCCATCACGATAAAAGCTGTGCCCAGCTCATGTCTATTGCCGCAGCTCTGGTAGATGGTGTAACCATCCCTATACGTATGTACCGTCGACCCTTTCCAGCAAACCTCCTGCAGCGCTACGATGTCGAACTTGCGGATCCTCAATAATTCGGAAAGAATGCGGGTACTTCCCAAGAAATTGAGAGACTTACAGTTCCATGATCCGAGTTTCCAATCGTTAGTCCGTTTTCGATGCCTGGGTCTATGCCGATTGTTCCGGTCCGAATTTACATTGTATGCTTCCTGTACTGATGATATTTACGGCTGGCTTGTAAGGCCTGCACCAACCCCCTGTCTCGCCGGAGGATCATCGTGCACAGCACTGTTTAGTGTCCCACGCTGGCACTAGGACGATGATCAGCCGCTCCTAACATGGAGAACAGACGCTGTTTTGAGCCGCCCCTAACATGGAGAACATACGCTCGGATAAGCTACACCCTTAGAAGAGAGGAGCCCCCCTTCCCTGTCAGCATACGACCAATGTCCCACCAGGGTTGGTACCCAATCTTCCCTACGGTTACTCGTACCCCAGGTGGCACCACGGGGAGGTAGGGATAGGAGTTACTGGACAAGAGGCTAAGGACCACAAATGGGTTCTATTTTATACCTGCAGGTACGCGAAGTACCAATGGTACGCATTGTACAGTCATTTATCCCCCTTATATGCATGATTTTATTGATTTTACGCTGCACTCTGAATGGATTTTTCTTAACGTGCAGTATCAGTCACTGCTCATGTTCTAAAGTAGTACGTTCTACATGTTCGAAAGATTTAGTAAACTTTGTGGATTTTGTTTTTGAGTAGATGCTACATGTAGTAAAGTTCAATTAATTATAATCATCCTTGTTCTCAGACACTTTTCTCTACAGACCCAACTTACGGTATTACTTCAGGGAGAACATTTTCAATGCATGAATCGTGCTTTTCTTCTTGATTAGGTTAGTAAACACACGTTTGTAGCATACCTTTAAGAGTACAAAAGTAAGTACATTTTGTTGGCAGCTTAACGTCACATGTGCGTATACCGTCTCCAGTTTTGTATTCTTATGTATCGTACACATTTGTGTTTATTTGGATAAGGTCTGTTGACTACGATATTTTGAGTATTTTTTGCAACTTTTCAAAACAATGACTTTCTTAAACATGGATGACACTAACGAAGATTCATGTCTCACATGAGTTCTGAAAATAATAGATATGAGCTAAAGTCAAAATTTTTGTTAGTATTACTGAATTAGAATGAAGAACGTAAATTTTATAAGGAAATTGCTGACTTACATCTAGGCGTATTCCATGGTTCAAGGTATTTTGAATTGAAGAAAATTCAAAAAGTAAAAAAACAACTGTAACGGGATTTTTTTTCAATTTTGTATAACACTACAGTCAAACCTCCATGAGTCGATATCTGAAGGGACCATCGACTCATGGAAATATCGAGTAGTGGAAACAAATGCTTTGGAAAGCACTTTGAGGGGACCATCGTAGTAACAATGAAATTTTGATTTTAGTGTGGTTCCATGAGTCGATATCGAGTTATGGAACATTGACTCATGGAGGTATCACTGTATTTACATGCGTGATTAATGTTACCCCAAATCTGCTCAATCAACAAATAGCATAGCATTTTTTCTGAAAACAAAAAAAAAGAACAAAAGCACTAGCGATGCGTACAAGTACTTGTTTTTAAAATTAAACAATCAACATTTGCATGTTCAATTTGTTTTCAAATACAGGTATGTTCCGTTTTTATCAACACGATCGGTAATTTTTAGTTGATAAAAACGGAACCGTGATAAAAACGGAATAATTTTCTTAGACGAAATATTTGACAAATTTGAAAGTAAAATTGCGGTTTTGTCAGGATGGTACACATTTTCATAATACAGTTAAACCTCCATGAGTCGATGTTCCATTACTCGATATCGTAAGTGCGCATCGTACCTTCGTGCTGTGCGTACACGAATTCTCTCTGCTCTTGGAAGTTTTCTTAAAAACTACCTAAAGCAATAAAACAGTACTTTTCAGTGCTACAAAAACAGTACTTTTCAGTGTTAAAATTAAAAACGGTACTTTTCAGTGCTACTAAAACAGTACTTTTCAGTACTATTTTTCTACTATTGATCCCTTTACGATCCTTGTTTGGACCCGTGCCTTCGATTTTTCGTTGGACCCGTTGGCGAAAGCTAGCGGTGGTAATCCTTCTTGGACACCGTCTTGAGAAAAAACCTTTCGAAGGTCACGTCTTCTTTCGTTTATTAATTAAACATGGTATCAACAACAAACAAAAGGAAGGGTGAATCTCTGAATTCACTACTTCCTTCCAAAAAAGTGGGTTTTAAAACTGTCACTACACGTGGCAAGAATGGAAGAAAGGACGTTTCTCCGGAATGCGAACTTTCTTCCAAGGGTGAAATGAATAATTGTATCGAAATGAGCAATCAGTTCGATGCTCTAGACCAATTTTCCGAACACCAAATCGCAGCAGCCTCTAGCCCAGGCTCTTTGATTCAAGTGAGGAAGCAAAGAGTGCCGCCTATCGTGGTCAGTTGTTCCGAATTTGGGGGATTTAGGCAGGAGATCTTGAACTCCATTAGGGGAATCAAGGTTTCCTTCCAAATCGCAAAGAAAGGAGACTGTCGCGTTTTGCCGGAAACTCTTAAAGATCGTTAGCTTCTTCTCAAACATCTTGAAGAGAAGAAGCACAAATATTTTACTTATGACGACAAAACTGAACGTTTGTTCAAAGTTGTCTTGAAAGGTCTCTCAAGTGACTATAAATCACCTGAAGAGATCAAAAATGGAATAAATGATTTACTTGGATTTTCCCCAGTCCAAGTAATCATTATGAAAAAGAGAACCCAATCTGGCATTGTTCGGAAAGGGCTTTCTCAAGAATTTTATTTAGTTCACTTTAACAAAAAAGAACTAAATAATATTAAAGCTTTAGAAAAAGCAAAACTTTTGTTTGATGTCCGTGTGACATGGGAACATTTCCAGAAACCTGGAGGAAATTACCAGAACCCCACTCAGTGGGTGCCAAAAGTGGGGTCATGGTACAAAAAATTGTCGTAAGGATGCTAAATGCATGATTTGCGGAGGTTCTTCTCACGCCAAAGACGTCTGTCCAGTGAAGGAAGATACCACCAAATTCATATGTTGTAATTGCGGGGCTAACCATAAGTCCAATTTTTGGAATTGTCCTTCACGCAAAAAGGTCATTGAGGCTCGTGCCAGGCAGATGAAAGATAATATCCGTTACGATAACGGTCGTTTCCGGAATTTGCCTGGTAGAGTATCGAACAATGCTCATTTTTCAGTTAACGATCGCTTGATCATGAATCATACCCATCAGGAAGATCATAATCATGCTCATTCACAAACTAATTTTAATCCGTCGGGTAGCCGTTCGAATCTTTCTATTTCGAATGTATCTACCCACGGTAAATCCTTTGCCGATATCGTAGCAGGAAATTCGAACTCCTCCCCTGTTCGATCCATGGGTACCCATTCCACTTGTTTCAAATCAAATGGAAAAAACCCTACCGCCACAGGTAACTCCGCTTCTTCGTCTACCGGAAATTCCAATGGGAAATCACATGACATGTCTGCCTCTGATTTTAATTTTCTAACTGAACAATTGAATCTAATGATTGATGCAATGTTCAAAGCCACCACTATGACTGAAGCAGTCCAAGTAGGTGTAAAATTTACAAATCAAATTGTTATTGGATTACGTTTTTCTAATGGATCCAAATAATAATTTAAATATTTTAAATTGGAATGCTCGTTCTCTGAATGGTAAAGAGGACGAGCTGTTTAATTTTCTTAGGTTAATAACGTGCATATAGCAGTTATTACCGAAACGTATTTAAAACCTGGATCTAAACTCAAAAGAGATCCCAACTTTTTTGTTTATCGTAATGATCGACTTGATGGGGCATGTGGGGGAGTTGCAATCATCATTCATAGGCGTATAAAACATCAACTGTTTTCGTCATTTGAAACTAAAGTTTTTGAAACTTTAGGTGTTTCTGTTGAAACACAGTTTGGTAAATATACTTTCATAGCTGCCTATTTGCCTTTTCAATGCTCTGGACAGCAAGTTAATTGGCTTCAAACTGACTTGCGAAAATTAACTCGCAATAAGTCAAAATTTTTTGTCATTGGTGACTTTAATGCCAAACATCGGTCATGGAATAATTCTCAAAGTAATTCCAACGGCAGAATTTTATTTGATGAGTGCTCTTCAGGATATTTCTCAATTCAATACCCTGATAGCCCTACATGTTTTTCCTCTTCTAGAAATCCATCTACGATTGATTTGGTCTTAACCGACTCTAGTCATCTTTGTAGCCAACTGATTACTCATGCTGATTTTGATTCTGATCATGTCCCTGTTACATTTCAAATATCGCATGAAGCGATTCTCAATCCTATCAGCTCCACTTTCAATTATTTACGAGCCGACTGGAATATATATGAAACGTATGTTGACTCTAATCTTGATGTTAACATTTCTTTAGAAACTAAAATTGATATTGACAATGCTCTTAAAACTTTAACAAATTCCATTGTTGAAGCCAGAAACATTGCAATTCCAAAATGTGAAGTAAAATTTGAATCCGTGATTATAGACGATGATCTTAAACTCTTGATCCGTCTTAAAAACGTGAGGAGAAGGCAATTTCAACGCACTCGTGATCCTGCTATGAAAATTATATGGCAGGATTTGCAGAAAGAAATCAAGAAACGTGGCATCTCTGCATCTTCATTCACCCATTCTGCTATCAATATATCAACACATGAATCCTCCAGGGCAAGCACTCTTTGCTTTGCCAAGAATACGAAACCTACTTTCTAGCAAAACAATAAATTACAGAACACACTTGACATTCTTCTGCTTCGACCCACATCTGGTAAAAGTAGAACAATGCTGAATGTGTCTTTTCACCCTTACTCAATTTACAAACATTACCATTACGTCTATGTCTCTTCCGCACCATATGCGTAACAGACGACGCAACGTTTAATGTTTATGACCAATTGAAATCCGAAGCGGCGAGTTGTTAAAACATCGCCTAGTACATGTTTTCAAAACCTTTTCCTTCGTTCCATGTAAGCTCCAAACTTCTCTGACAAATTCTAGATATAAGCAAACTTCTATGTATAGGTGAAGCAAACTAAACTATGTAACTTTATAAAAACCATTTGAAATGAAATATACGAGAGATTCTTACATCAGACACCGTTGAGACTAGTGCCTTCTCCGAAAGTACACACGCCACATGGCGAACCGTCGACAGTCTTGATGGTAAATTAGTAGAATCTAAGTTTAAATCCAGTCACGTCAGATTTCAGAAGATAGTAGTCACGTTAGATTGAAACCGAAGTACGAAGTTAAAGCGCGAAGTTAAAGTGCGAAGTTTAAGTGCGAAGTTAAAGTGCAAAGTATAAACTTCAAAAATACACTTGCAAAATGTCGTGGCTTTCGGGGACACCTACGTGCAACAATCGATGAACTCGGTAGAGATCAAAGTTATCGCTGGTGTAGCGGTAGGTTTATTGGCATTAGCCGTAGTATACGGAGCTTTGCGTCTCCACGGCAAATTTATGAAAGCCAAGATAGAGCGAACAACTCGCAAAGAAGTAAGATTGAACAATTCGGTGGTAGTGTAAACCAAAAGTGATGGAGGTGGTTTAAGAAAAACAATTCCGTGAACATTGAACATTCCAGCTTAAGCTGAACAGTGATAAAAAAGGGTAAAATACCCAAAATTAAAAATATTAATCGAGCAGCAGTACCAATCCATGAATAGCAGCGGAGGCGGAATGCAGTGTGCAGCACCAGAAATGAACGACACTGAGTAGCAGCAGCAGCGACGAAAAGGTAAATAAAAGGAAAATTAAACCCAGCGCAAAGCGCGATGAGACCAAGAAGCGCATGGAAGGAGTGAAGAAAAGTGAAACTAAATATGATTTTATTGATACATGAGATATGAATGAACATGATTTTTTTTTGTTTTTGAACTAAGTGTGGATTTTCATTTAATGTACAAAATCATTATTTAAAGTGTTTAATTCGTTTTGCGAAAAATAGGTCGATGAATATGAACAACATGAATACATACAAATAAATGGAACAGATAGAATTTGAATTCTCAATACTAAAGAATATTAGAAATAATTTATTAAAAAAGCCGAAAAATAGAATTTACACAAGGAGCACAATTTTGAATAAATTAAAAGAAACTAAGGAAGCACATGATAATATAAGTGATATATTAACAATTTTGGAGACAGATTTGGATATCGAAACCTTTAATAAAATTAACAAGAAAGCAAAGGAAATTTCTAGCGCAATTTATTTGCAGTTGCATCAGATGTTAGTAACTTCCACAACATCTAGCAAATTTAAAACTTATGCCATTCTTGTATTTAGTGTAGTGAGATTCAGGAAAACTTTTACGATGGCCAATGTTGAAATAATCAAAACGGTGAGTACATTGATGCCTTCTTATGATGGATCAATGGACAAACTAGATAGTACAATTGATGCTTTAGAAGTCATAGAAACTTTGGTAACCGATGCAAACCGAGCTACCATTATAAACGTTATTTTAACCAAATTAAGTGGCAGAGCACGACACACATTTGTTGTGAAGCCAGCAGATTTACAAGAGTTAAAAACCAAACTTAAAGCAGTGGTAACGGTTACACCACCCGAAACAATAATTTCAAAAATGATCGCGACTAAACAAAAACTGATTTAGCAACATTCACAACGGAAATTGAATCACTTGCGACTCAACTTGAAAACGCCTATATTTCAAAAAAGATTCCAAATGACGTAGCAAAAGAGTTATCTACAAAAGAAGCTATCAAACACATGGCTTCTGGCCTGAAAAATGAAAAGACGGCTCTCATTTTACAAGCTGGAACATTCAACCAGCTGACCGAAGCAATAAACAAAATACATGAAGTGAACCCCACATGCGAAGCCAATGTAATGTTTGCAAGAGCAAACCGAAATGCAAACAAACCGAGTCAGTCTAATGAGACTTGGATGAGCAGAAATGCACCATACAACCAAAATCGTTTTGGCAACAGGTACTCAAACCAACGTTTCAATCCAAATAGCCAAGGTAGGTCAAGTTCGCGACATCAGCAGTATGGTCATAGATATGAAGGTCGAAATGATGATCGACAGAGTTTTTCTAGAAGGCAGAATTTTAACCATACTCAGCAAGGTCACTACAGCCACCAACCAAATGGTCACTGGCGTAGTAACAACAATAATAACAACCATAACTGCAACACTGATCGCAACGATCGTAATGTTTACTCTACGGAAAACGGGCGCGGGCCAGCTGCAACTCCCCAGGCCAGCTGTGCCGTGCCAATGAACCAACAAGGGGAAACCCGACACCAAGCAACAAATCCAATACAGCAAGTGCAACGCACAAACAATCAATGAATGTATATAATTGCAATATTAACTATTCAAATTTTGTAACACTAAAATTAGAAATGTGTGAAAAACCTGTCACATTAATTGTTGACACCGGAGCTGATGTTTCATTAATTAAGGAGAACGTATTGAAACATCTTACCAATATATATATAAAACAGAATTGTATTATTAATGGAGTGACGGATGGAAAACTTGAGACCATCGGATGTACATATACGAATATTCTTTTAAACAACGTTCAAATACCACATACATTTCAAGCGGTCACTAAAGACTTTCCTATTTTTACTGATGGAATTCTTGGCCGTGATTTTCTAATTAATTATGAATGTAATATATGTCTCAAAACATGGCTTTTAACAGTTGAATATAATCATGAAAAATTCGAGATACCAATTCAAAATAAATACAACGACCATTTCATTATACCCCCTCGATGTCAAATTATTAAACAAATAAACTTAATAAATGTCACCAAAGAAAGTGTTGTACTTTCAAAGCAAATTAAACCAGGAGTATTTTACTCTAACGGATTAATAGATAAAGATACTCAATATATAAACATAATGAACGTCAATAATTGTTCTGAAAAAATTTCAATGAATGATGTATTATCAAATATCAAAATTTTAGATTCGAGTGAATTTGAAAAAGTTAATAATAAAATCACCCGAAAAAGTAATAAAAACAGAGTCGTTAAATTGAAAGAAGAATTGAATCTAACACAAGTATCAGATGATATTAAACCACAATTAGTGAAACTGTGCACAACTTATAACGATATTTTTGCTCTAGAGAATGATTCTCTAAGTACGAATAATTTTTACAAACAAAAAATAACTATGGAAGATGAAAGCCCTGTTTACATAAAAAATTATCGTATACCAGAGGCTCATAAAATTGAAGTTGACAAACAGATTGATAAAATGCTTAATGAAAAAATTATACAACCTTCGGTATCTCCATACAATTCACCAATTCTGTTGGTACCGAAAAAATCTAACTCTGACGAAAAGAAATGGAGGTTGGTGATAGATTTTCGCCAACTAAACAAGAAAATAATTGCGGATAAATTTCCACTTCCGCGTATCGATGAAATTCTTGACAATTTGGGCAGAGCGAAATATTTTACAACGCTTGACCTTATGTCAGGATTTCATCAAATTGAGCTAGATGAAAATTCAAAAAAATATACCGCATTTTCTAGTTCTTCAGGACATTACGAATTTAATCGTTTACCTTTTGGTTGAATATATCACCCAATAGCTTCCAACGAATGATGACAATCGCTCTGAGTGGTTTACCACCAGAGTGTGCGTTTCTATATATCGATGATATTATTGTGGTGGGATGTTCAATAAATCATCATTTGAAAAATTTAACTATGGTTTTTGAAAAACTTAGACAGTATAATTTGAAATTAAACCCATCGAAATGTCATTTTTTTAGTAATGATGTCACTTATTTAGGACATCATATTACGGATAAAGGTATTTCACCTGATCCTTCAAAATATTTTACTATTGAAAAATATCCAACACCGTCAAATACTGATGATGTAAGACGTTTCGTAGCGTTTTGCAATTATTATAGACGATTTATTCAAAACTTTGCTGAAATAGCACATCCTTTAAACAAATTATTAAGAAAAAATGTAAAATTTAACTGGTCAACTGAATGTAAAACAGCATTTGAAACACTTAAATCCCAACTCTTATCACCACAAATTTTACAGTTTCCAAATTTCAAGAAACAATTTATCTTAATAACTGATGCCTCTAAAGTGGCATGCGGTGCAATACTAGCACAAAAGTATGATGATGTTGATTTACCTATTGCATACGCCAGCAAAGCGTTTACAAAAGGTGAATCTAACAAGTCTACTATTGAGCAGGAATTAACTGCAATCCATTGGGCAATTACACATTTTAGACCATATTTATATGGAAGAAAATTTCTCGTTAAAACGGATCACAGACCGTTAGTGTATCTGTTTTCTATGAGGAATCCATCGTCAAAATTAACCAGGATGCGTTTAGAACTCGAAGAATATGATTTCGAAGTTCAGTATGTACAAGGCAAAACCAACGTAGGTGCCGACGCGTTATCTAGAATCAATATAGATTCTGAAACATTAAAAAATTTACAAATTTTAAGAGTCGAAACGAGAGCACAGAAAAAACAAAAGGTTCAACAATTAAGTAATGAACAACAAACAAATGTGATTCTAGATGATGAGCCTGATCAACTCAAAATTTTTGAATCACTTAACATCAACGAGATATACGAATTACCCAAACTTACCATCGAAAAGACGTCTAATATTAAAAACCATGGTATAATGTGCAAAATTATGAACAAAAATTCAATAAGGAGTTGGCTCGAGCGCCATTTATTCCTCTGAAAATCAACAAAATAAAGGAAACCCTAGGTAAACTCTTAACGAAAATTGATGAAAAAGCGCACAAGTTAAAAATTACACGGATAGCTCTAGCGTTATCCAGTACAATTTTTAAAATGATGAGTATAAACGAATTTAAAAAAGCATGCAACCAACATCTTCGTTTTATACAAATTTTACTATATGAACCCCAGCAAGAGGTTGACAACAAAAATGAAATCGCGAAAATTATACAAGAAAATCATGATTCCGCAATTGGTGGACATACTGGTATAAACAGACTATACAAAAAACTGAAAAATTTTTATATTTGGCCCAACATGAAAAATACAATTAAAAATTACATTAATAATTGCATTAAATGTAAACAAAATAAACATTCTTCCAAAACTTATGAAAAATTTGAAATTACTTCAACTCCCCAGAAACCGTTTTCAATAATAGCTATGGACACTATCGGTCCATTTACTAAATCAAACTCAGGTAATAGATACGCATTAACTATTCAATGCGACTTTTCAAAGTATATTATAGTCAAACCGATTCCAGATAAACAGGCTGAAACATTAGCTAAAGCATTTATTGAAAACTGCATTTTAATTTATGGTTCTCCATCCATTATACGAACGGATCAAGGAACTGAGTATAAAAACGAAGTTTTCAATAATATCAATCAAATGTTACAAATTACACATAATTTTTCAACTCCGTATCATCCAGAAACAATTGGTAGTCTAGAGAGAAATCATCGTTGTCTAAATGAGTTTGTAAGACAATTTGTCAATGAGTCACATAATGATTGGGATGATTGGTTGTCTTATTATGCATTTTGTTACAACACGACTCCTCACTCTGATTTTCCATATACACCATTTGAACTTATATTTGGAAGAACAGCAACGCTACCAAATAATCTAAAAAATCCTAAAGAAATTGAACCAATATATAATTATGAACAATACTACTCAGAACTGAAATTCAAAATGAAAACTGCAGCACAGAGAACACAAGAATTAATTAACAAAGCAAAACTTAAAAGACAACAAAACCAAGAAAATATTGCAAAACCATCGTCAATCAAAAAAGGAGATTATGTTATGATAGAAAATGAGAATAGGTCAAAACTCGATAAAATTTATAAAGGTCCATATAAAGTAACAGAGATAAATCATCCAAATGTAACGATATTTGACGATAACAAAAATCAATATTACACAATCCACAAAAATAAATTAGTTAAATTCAAATAAAACAGAAAACAATTTTTTTCCTTAAGTAAGCATAGAATAGTATATTTTCAACTACTAAACTCAATTTTAAATCAACATTTATAGTTATTAAATACATACCAATCAATTACTATATTCATTATAAAACTTTTATAAATGCAAAGATTTTTGGAGCTTGAATTTTAAAAAAACTAAAATGATCTCGCGATACTCAATCATTTTTCTCTTAGGGGGAAGGTGTGGCATCTCTGCATCTTCATTCACCCATTCTGCTATCAATATATCAACACATGAATCCTCCAGGGCAAGCACTCTTTGCTTTGCCAAGAATACGAAACCTACTTTCTAGCAAAACAATAAATTACAGAACACACTTGACATTCTTCTGCTTCGACCCACATCTGGTAAAAGTAGAACAATGCTGAATGTGTCTTTTCACCCTTACTCAATTTACAAACATTACCATTACGTCTATGTCTCTTCCGCACCATATGCGTAACAGACGACGCAACGTTTAATGTTTATGACCAATTGAAATCCGAAGCGGCGAGTTGTTAAAACATCGCCTAGTACATGTTTTCAAAACCTTTTCCTTCGTTCCATGTAAGCTCCAAACTTCTCTGACAAATTCTAGATATAAGCAAACTTCTATGTATAGGTGAAGCAAACTAAACTATGTAACTTTATAAAAACCATTTGAAATGAAATATACGAGAGATTCTTACATCAGACACCGTTGAGACTAGTGCCTTCTCCGAAAGTACACACGCCACATCAAGAAACGTTTTGCAGATTTAAGAAACAAAAATTTTGAAAATAAAATTTCTCAATTGGACCCCGGCTCTAAGCCCTTTTGGAAATTATCTAAAATCTTGAAAAAACCTCAGAAGCCTATACCGGCATTGAAAGAGGAAAACAAATTATTACTAACTAATTGCGAAAAAGCTCAAAAACTTGCTATGCAGTTTGAAAGTGCGCACAATTTTAATTTAGGACTTACTAGTCCAATTGAAAATGAAGTTACTCAGGAGTTCGAAAATATTTCTCAATCAAGAGAACGTTTCCGAAAATGCCTGGGAGACTGATTTGGAAGAAGTGAGAACTATTATTAAAAAATTCAAAAATATGAAAGCTCCTGGCGATGATGGAATTTTCTACATCCTCATCAAGAAACTTCCAGAAAGTAGCTTATCATTTTTAGTTGATATATTTAACAAATGTTTTCAATTAACATATTTTCCTGACAAATGGAAAAATGCTAAGGTTGTTCCAATTTTTAAAACCAGACAAAAATCCTGCAGAAGCTTCTAGCTATCGTCCAATCAGTTTGCTTTCCTCCATCAGTAAACTTTTTGAAAAGGTTATTTTGAACAGAATGATGGCCCACATCAACGAGAATTCAATTTTTGCCAATGAACAGTTCGGATTCCGCCATGGACATTCGACCACTCATCAACTTTTACGTGTAACAAATTTGATCCGTTCCAACAAATCTGAAGGCTACTCTACTGGTCTTGCTCTTCTAGACATAGAAAAAGCATTCGACAGTGTTTGGCATGAAGGTTTTGATTGTAAAATTGAAAAATTTTAATTTTCCAACATACATTGTTAGAATAATTCAAAGTTATCTGTCAAATCGTACACTTCAGGTTAATTATCAGAACTCCAGATCTGAAAGACTTCCTGTAAGAGCTGGTGTTCCTCAAGGCAGCATTTTGGGACCAATATTATACAATATTTTCACATCTGACTTACCTGAGCTACCTCAGGGATGTCAAAAATCCTTGTTTGCGGATGACACAGGCCTCTCCGCCAAAGGACGAAGCCTGCGTGTCATCTGTAGTCGATTGCAAAAAAGTTTGGATATTTTTTCTTCATACTTGCAAAAATGGAAGATTTCTCCTAATGCTTCCAAAAACTCAACTAATAATATTCCCACATAAACCAAAAGCTCTTTATTTGAAACCTTCAAGTAGACATGTTGTCACGATGAGAGGGGTTCCAATAAATTGGTCAGATGAAGTTAAGTATCTAGGACTCATGCTAGATAAGAATTTAACTTTCAAAAATCACATTGAGGGCATTCAAGCCAAATGTAACAAATATGTAAAATGTCTCTATTCCCTTATTAATCGAAAATTTAAATTTTGTCCTTATTACAAATGGTATATTAACAGAGCTCAAATAAGATGGCGTGAGCAAGAAAAACAGGATGCAGTTGGTGTCTGCCAGGTAATTTTGTTTTACTAACTTCTATTGGCATCCGTCGTTTGCCCCATACATACCGAGTTCAACTTCCCTGAGTGGTTTAATTCATCGCTTCCGCCATCGCTCATCAGATTTCGATGGCAAGATCTCCCTCCATCGCCACGGTTGTCACCACCAATTCCGACGGTGAGCAAGCATGTGAGATATCAACGTGGCATGAAATTTGTTGATTACCATTTCCACCTCCGACCGATCCCGGTGTTTAATGCAATACATCAGCACGGCACGTCAGGACCGAATATTAGATTAAATCTGCCGAGCCGAGGCGCACATTCGGAGGAAGAAGTGCCTACAACGATGGAGTTGGTTCGATTTCAGTTCTCCCAGGGGAGGGGTCCTGATTAGATATGTAATCTTAGATCGGTGGATGTTGACAGGAGTAAGGACAAACCAGTCATCGAGCTCACAAGGCGCATTAGGGCAACCGTTTGCTGTTGATACTCTGTGCTGAAGATTATGTCTGGCTTGCCTACTTGTCGCTGCGTGTCCTTATTATTTATTTATATATTTATACCCAGGTTTGACTGTTGACTTGCGGAATGTTTTGTGTGTTTAGTGTTTAAGATATTCCGGACGTCGTTTCCTTTCTGTTTACACAATAAGTTCTCAATCGGTTTATTCGGATGGAAATTTGTGCTCCGTTTGGCTTGATCAGCAAAAACGATTAAGGAACTGGTTTGGCATCGAATCTAATGTGATTAAGAACTATTTCAAGTGGGCACAACATATTGCAACAACAAGAAATTAACATTACAGGTTTTAAAAAAGGTAAAAGTTTTTGATCAAATAATGTATGAATAAATGAAAAGAAAAAAAACGAATTTCGTACTGCACCATTTAATTCTACTAGATATCTATTGGAAGAGGATGACCAATTATATTGTATACTTTAAGCACATCTTGCATATTCAAAGTTTAAAAACAACCTTATTGATAGAGAGCAGTGTTTTACGTGTGAGTTCAGAAACGACTTCCTTCCAACACACAATACCAAACCTTACATTCGATTTTGAGACTTTTATTTTTTTTTTCACAGCGCTATTCGATATTCGATCATCCCGCAGGCTTTGTCTTCTGGTAGTTCAATCTACGGCAGTGCAGTTTCTATTTTGCCTGTCGCAAACAGAAAAGCTAATCACATATGGCCGAAAAGCTGGCGAAGGCCAATAGATAGTGCACACGGGACACGCTGTTGAAGTCATATTCGCAGAATGTTCAATAGATGGCAATCGTGCTGCCGCGCCGTACCGAAACCCTTTTGATGCGAACGTTGGGTTTGAATGACGGACGTCCGTCCGTGCAAGTGAAAGTTATTTATCTTCTGCAGTCGAATGAACTGGAATATGTTTCCATTTTTATCGCCTTTTGTAAAATTGAATGGTTATGGTAATTTTTATATGAGATTTTGCGTGTTCGTCTTATTTCTTCCAAAACATTTCTTATTCCTTCTTGCTTTACGTCGTAACTCTTAGTATTCAATGAGCATTTCCACAGTAATGACCTGAAATCTTTACAATTTTTACAATTCCAAGATTACCCGGGATCCAGAAGCTTCCGCATCCCGGTATGTTTATCGAAAATCCTGGTAGTGCCTTACTACTCTGTTATTCATCGGAAATGGTAAGAATTGCACTTCGCTCCAAATGAATAAGGGACGGGATTTTTAACTACGCTAAAGGAAGTTTGAAATCTTAACCTGAAATTGTTGATAACCTGAAGCTACATAAAAAGCTAATGTTGCACTGCAGATGGATCACTCCAGTTTCTCTACTCAGCTTGTTTTTTTTTTCAACTTGAACCGCACACCACATATGCTGATTAAACATCCTGCAATATGCTGATTAAACATCCTGCCGGCTGCGAAAGCCACAATATTCTCGATTGATACGCCGATACGCCGACACGAGGGTTATGGGCTCCGTCAGAAGTTGTCAGCTCAGCGTTTTTGTGATTGGAAAGCGTGCGGGTCTAAAGGAAGAATTTCGATTGGCAGCAGCAATCGATTCTACTGGAAGATGGAACAGATGCTGCAGATGTACATGCCGGGGATTTCTGGTACGAAGTGAACTAGGTGGTCAAGTGGTGTTAGCGAAATATGAAGGAGCCATGTGCTTGTAGGAAAGAACGCATTTCGGCTTTAGAACTCTTCCAAATTGCTTGTCTAGTTTTCAGTGTTTTGGAAATTACTAGTCCACTTGTTGCCAAACTGTGCCAAACTCAGAGTTTTAAAACCTCACTGACGATCGTTGGCTTTTTCAATGCTCCTGACTGCGATTTTGCTTCGATGCTTTCATGTTTTATTTTTCTTGGAATCTAGTGGGTTCAACTTGTTTTAATGGGATTTATCTATGACATTCTCATCATTATCATTATCATTGTCATCAGAAATATCTGTGAAACTAACAAAAAATCCTCTTAGATTCCAACAAGAGGTGAATAAAAATTAATAACTCAAAGATTCCTTCAAGAGCTCTTGAAGAGATTACCGTATTGTTTCCGGAAAGATTACAAAAAAGTTCACCTTCAGAATTTCTTTGGAGTTTCTGGTAAGAGTTTCTCAAGTATTTTTTTCACATCGCCTAAAAATTGTTAAAACAATTTTGGTGATTTTATCCATGCTTCATTGATTTAACCCTTTGACTCAATTTGCCTGCTCTTCTGAAAATACAGTGTTCCATTGATTGATGATGTTTTTTTTTTTTTTCAAGAATACTACGGTTAGAGTCCGCGGCTACAAAGTAAAGCCATGCCAAAGATGTCTGAGTTCGAATCCAGGTCGGTCCAGGATCTTTTTGCAATGAAAATTTCCTTGACTTCCCTGGGCATAGAGTATCATCGTATCTGCCACACGATATACGAATGCGAAAATAGCAACTTAGGCAAAGAAAGCTCTCAGTTAATAACTGTGGCAGGCTCTGTCCCAGTTGGGACGTTAATGCCAAAAAAGAAGAAGAAGAAGATATGTTAAATTTTATCCTTTTAACTTCCTCAGGCAGACACAAAAATTCAGAAAAAAAACTATTGTTATTCGTTTTTATGTTCTTTAGATTATTATTGTTTTATGGCTATATCGGTCATGCGACTCAAAGGTAAAGGGAGTCTATAGAAGTAAATGATGGAAACGAATAGGTGCATAGGCGTCGCAAGGGAGCGGCAAGATTGAAATTTAATTAGGTGGTGAAAATTGAGCAAGCCATTTTAAAGTCAGTAAGCATCGAAGCGGGAAGAGCACACATGATAGAGACAAATTCTCTGACTGCGAGTCAATTCCCAATATCAGTCATCGATCGATAGAACCGTTCGGTTGATTGCCGTCAGTATATGAGCACATTGAAGCCTCCTGTATTTTGCCTGTGTTGGTAGCAAAGCTCAAAGCTTTGAGCCAACCCTTTTCCAGTAGAGAAGCTAGGCAAAATACAGGACGCTTCGATGCTTACTGACTTTAAAATGGCTTGCTCAATTTTCACCACCTAATTAAATTCAATCTTGTCGCTCCCTTGCGACGCCTATGCACCTATTCGTTTCCATCATTACTTCTATAGACTCCCTTTACCTTTGAGTCGCATGACCGATATAGCCATAAAACAATAATAATTTAAACAATCACGGTCGAAACCTTCTCCTATATATATGTTCTTTAGTGCATGTCGTTCTACTCCGGTACTTATTCTTCTTATTTCTGGCGTTACGTCCCCACTGGGACAGAGCCTGCTTCTCAGCTTAGTGTTGTTATGAGCATTTCCACAGTTATTATTGAGAGCTTACTATGCCAATTGACCATTTTTGCATGCGTATATCGTGTGGCAGGTACGAAGATACTCTATGCCCTGGGAAGTCGAGACAATTTCCAACCCGAAAAGATCCTTGTCAGGTGGGCTTCGAACCACGACCCTCAGCATGGTCTTGCTGAATAGCTGCGCGTTTACCGCTACGGCTATTTGGACCCCTACTCCGGTACTATTGAGCGATAATTCAGTAATCGAATTTTATGCAATTATCATTCTCTGCCGTTTTAAAACGAGAAAGATTATTAACTTTTAGATATGTTTTCCTTTTGCTGGTTGAATGATACTGATTTTGAACATGCATCGATATTCAAACGCATCAAATTATGGCACATAATGATAATGTCCGAAGATATTTTTTTTAACTGCGAAAAGGTTTCATCGCATCAGATATTTTGGTTTCTTATTTTTAAACAAAGCTTATATAAGATTCATGGAGGTCAATCTGGGCCCCATTTTTATCCAACTATGTAATTTAACATATACCGTGTATAAATTTTGAAGCAATACAAAGTTACATTGTCTTCTCCTGAAAACCCGAGATCCAATCATCTCTTTGTTTTGATTATTTTTTGTGATTGTTAAAATCGTTTTCAGAATGAAAAAACTCTCCAATTTTGCTGCGAGGGATTGTCTGTAATTGATTTTTTGCAATTTATCATCGTAATAAGCTGAATCACACCTATCTGTCATGAAATGGCCTACTTTCCTGCACTGAAGTTAGCAGTGCGGGAATAATCATTACGCATCTGAAACCAGTGCTGTAATGATTCATTACGCAACGCTTTATCATAACGCAACTGTTTTGAGTTGCGTAATGAATCATAACACAATATTTTTTCAGAAATTGTAAAATGATGGCAAATGCATTCCGATATTATTTCTGATACCCTTAAGTGGTCTTCTGTGAAATTGCATAGAATTTTGTACGTAACTCGTTGCAGAACTCGATTTTTACAGCAATTGTCATATTTATCCTACCCGGCAAAGTTTTCAAATCAATACAGAAGAACCTGCAACAAACCGGAAGCCTTTCGTGTAGAAACAAAAAAGTTTATACCTACCCAAGTAACAGTTTTTTAAACCCGATAAAGCCCACACTGCTAGGGTTGTTAAGACTTAGAAGCTTTTCTAGGCTTATCAGTTTTTCAGCGTATGAATACATCTACCCTAGTAGTGTACTTGTAAACAAAGATAAGACCCAAGTTACACCAAATACATCTTTTTGGGCAGCATTAATGATATTGTTATATTGAAGCTCTATTTGGGTATTATATAACATCTTGTGTTATATATGAGCTATAGTACAGTATTCGAAAAACATGTCATGCAAGATCATGAATTAGAAATAAAACAAAGGGTCCAGGTATTATTATAGCTTCATGAGCGTTAATAGAACTTTTATAAGATTTAATTCGCACATGTTTACGTTATCGAAACGTATGCGCTAATAAAGTATTTTGAACTAGTTTTCGATAACATTCAAACTCCATGAAGATGCATTAACATCAAGCAAGTTGTTCATATTGACCCGGGCCTTTCTACCCACTCCCGTATGACGATCAAAGATTTGAATGTTAATTTTTAAGGTGACAAAAAGACCATTTTCAGCTGGTATAAACTTTACAAACCATTTTACACCTATTGAAGTAGAGGCTATCTAAGCACTACGCACGACTTTTCCGCACTTTTACAATCAGACATACGATGCTACAAAAATTTGATGAAAATTTAAAAAAAGTTTTCACCCGGTCTCAAACACGTGACCTTTGGATTCAGAAGTCAACAACTTATCACTACACCACCAAGCATAGCATAGTGGAGCCAAGATTGTTTACCAATATAAATGCAAGCAATCTATATAGTAACACATGCTCTGTTATTCTTTGAAGTCCATCGTCATCACAGCTGAGCTACAGCGATTGCCTTCGACGCTATTCGAGATTGACATATGATGTGTAACAACAGTATTATAATCCTATTGAAAAACATCTTGTGGTGAATTACAGTCATTGTAAGGTTTGATGATTACAAGTTGCCTCACAACGTTCAATCAAAAAAACATATGTTTCTGATGCGTATTGAATACGTTGATTATACAAGTATATGACTTCATTACCTTTCTTGAAAATGAGATGCTTAGTAAAACGTCAGTAGCGCATTATGAACACCTGTTTGAGCCAACTGGTTTTAGATTTATGCATGTTATTTTTACGTCTTAAATACGTTGTTCGAACAAACTATATAAGTGCTTCAGTTGCCACGTGGCACGTACGTATGCAAAGTAAAAATTTTCCGGGGGCAACATTGACGGTACAAAAAATTGCCACGGCACAGTATATAAAGTCGTTTGATTTATGCTGTCCGAATGTTAATTTGAGAAGTGAGCGCAATAAACACATTGCGATTATCCACAAGTAGTGTGTTATTCAGGATAGTTCGATTGATATTAATGTGGATGTTCTTAGTAACATGATTTTCATAAAATGGTTCAGTATATTTAATCGATAAACATCCGAACATTTTTTTGACGGCACTGCAGGCTTCGTGAGGAAGACACCATATTGTGTTTCTGACATTGGGAATTGATCCGATGAAAAATTATATGATGACACACATATTTTTAGGATAGTTTGTTTTGTTTTTCCATTTCATTGAGGCGCATGGATTTACAATTAACAAAATTGTGCATTTCACAATAAATCTGGAGCCGCGCACAGTTTGAGTACACTATTGGGAATCAATGGAAGAAAAGTTAATAATCACCGTAAGCAATTCGCGAAGAGAAAAAAAAAACATTCGCTTTCATTATTTTGATTTGCCATTGATGATGCCATCAAAACAAAAATAGATGTAATTTGTAAAACAATACATCTTCTTAGCTTCAATATAACAAGTAAGTATTAGTGATGCTATGTAGTACACCTTTAATACATAATTGTATGTTCTAATGATGTATTGGGAAACTTCTTCTATGACATGAAAGATGTTTTATAAGGCGCCCTTTTTTTGCGCTGTTTCGGTGATATAAGTGTACAAAATAAAGTTATCCATATTCACCACAAAACATACCAATTTGTATGAATCAAGTATTTTATTCATTTATAAAACAAGTTGTGTTACTTGGAGAGCTATTGTATAATCTTGTTGAGCTCAACTAGCCTTTATCAATATTGATCGACATCCCAATTAGACCTGTGCGCCGCCGTCGAATCGTGTTTCGTCACGCCGACGTCGAATGAGATATCGGCGGCGCGCCATACGCCGATCAACGTCACGCCGCTGAGTTTGTATTTTCACGCCAACAAATATTTCAAGCTCGAAAATTATAATAATATTTGAAAAATGTCCTAGGGAATATTAGACATTGCTTTAGGAATTCTTACCCGACTTCGTATATATAATGCGGCAAGGGTTAATAAGTTTTCCAACCAGTTTTCCTGGGAATTCTTCATTGCATTCTTCAGAAATTTTACTACGGATTGCAACGAGAATCAGAAATTCTTCTAAGAATACCTTTTTAAGATTCTTCATGAATTCTTCACTGACTGTGAATTTATTGAGAAATGGTTCCAGGATTTCTACCAGAGATTTTTTTCCCAAAGATTCATATTTGTCCAGTAATTTCTGCATAAGTTACACTAGGGATTTCTCCAGCAATTCATCCGAGTTTATATACAGGAACTTTGTATTTTTCAAGCTTTACTCCAATATATTTTTATTGATTACTCTAGAGATTCATTCATAAATTGCTTTAAAAACATGTTTTCCAGGTTCTTCCAGGAATTCCAGGTAGGAGAGCTTCATATTTTTCTAAGACTCATGAATGTTTCTCAGATCTCCTTCAAGGATTATTTTGATAATTCTTCATGCTTGCTTTCGAAAACATTCCAATATGATTCCTGGAATAAGTCCACGCATTTCACAACAAGAAATAAACTCTCCAAAGATTTGTTCAGAAATATCTTTGGTAATTTTTACATGCAATAACCAGTAATCTAATCTGCATAAGTGACTCCTAGGACTTCTTAGAAAATTACTCCATACGTGCCTCTAGTGCCATCCAAAAATCACTTAAAGGGATACTCAAAGCGATCTCTTCAGTAATTCTGCCTTAAATTTTCCATTGATTTTTTAACTTCTCAAGAGATTCTTCATAGTATTACTTGGATAAGAATGCTATAATTTCTTCAAAGAAATCATGTGAAAGGAAATACTTCAGAGGCATCTTTTTGAATCTTCAGAAAATTCAAAAAATAAAAAATCTCCTATGAGTTTTTCTACGGATTCTGAAAAATATTTCTCCAGGGATTTCTACAAGAAATTATTCAAGCATTCGTTCATAGATTTCTCCTGAAATGTTGTCTAGGATTACTCCTCGACTCCTACCATGTGTTTGTCCTTTTCTATGTTTAATCAATTACAGATTTGTTCCAGAATTTTTGATTAAATTGCTCCAGTAATTTTTTTGAAATATTTTCAAGATATCCTTTGGTGATTTCTTTCGAAGTTCTTTTAAGGAAATAAAATACATTTTTTAAAAGTTTTGCTTTTAACTCTTAAATGAGTTCTTTCTAGATTTTGTTTTATTTTTTTTATAAATCCTATAATTTATATATCCTATAATTACACATATTTTCAAAGATCCGTTTAACCTACCTCGTGTGTGTTCGCGTAAAGAACTATTTTGACACCTCCATTCTATTGGAGATTTTTTTCTGAATGCAATAAGGCTGATACAAATATAAATTTTCTTTTATATCATCCCCCCCTTCAAAAATCCGAAAATTTTGAAGAGGAGAAAAAAAAGATTCATCATTTTTTTTTGACATCAGTTAGGTTTTTTTTAATTTTACTGGGCCGGACCAGTAAAGTCACCAGAGCGTATTGAAAGACATCCTGGCCGCTCGAAGCTGTGATTCGCAACTGTGAGACACTATAAACGAATCAAATATAAGCCAATTCTACAACAAACGCCAAAATTGATACACTTTTATGGCGAATGCCAGGAACATTAATGTCATAATTGGTACGTAGACAATGATCTTCCAATCCAATTTTTAAAGGCTTTAAATTAATTTAAAATAAAAACAGTTTATGTCGTCGGTTTCGCAAGACTTCGAACTAACAATTAACATCAAGAAGCCATGATTTTTTAAAACGCGGCTAAAATCTGATTTTTATCCATATTGTTGGCATATTGCATCCATGGTTGGTACACTTATTCTATGTCTCGTCATGCATTACGCTACGGCATACACAACACATGGCTGTTTCTTTACTAGTGTAAACATCAAATTTGATTGTGAACATGTGACATCACTCCCAAGATTTATTGAAAGGAGGGTCAGCAATCTAAGCAGTCTGTGGAAGTGTTGTGAAAAACTCAATTTCTCATAACTCACGCTTGAGATTTTTCATGCGTGAGCTGGATGAGTTGGCTCACTTTTTGACTCATTGTCTCGTATTTCCTCAGTTTACTCACACACGGCAATAATTTCCTGTTAGTCTGTTAAAATTATAGTAATCCTTTCTAACGTAAACAACAACATTCGGGTTTCACGAGTTTTTGACGGGTTCTGCGACTGAATCATTTTTTGCGGTTTGAGTTGATTGAGTGATTTTGCATCAAAATCTCAAGCTTGAGATTTGTGAAGCACGTCTCTAATGAGTTTGCTCTCACGGGAGAGCGTATTGATTGAGATTTGAGTGCGAGTCTATCAACACTGGGAATATGAATATGTTGTTATTTAATTTAAATTATCACCTATATGGATTCCCATCATGCGTTTTACACAGTGTATTCTGTGCTCTTTCGCCTTTGGCGACTTTCAATAGATACCAATCTGTTTTTTTCGTTGCTGGTATTTTTCTTACTAAGATTGCAAAAAGCTTAATCCTGCCTAGTTCAGGTAGTGGCTACGGTTAGGTTAGCTCAAATCAATCTTCAGCATAAAAGAACAGCAACGATCAATCTTTGATGTATGTATGAGATGTATGTGCTGTCACAATCGATGTTTCTGTTGGTGACCTCAATAGGAAATACGTCTATTGTTCGGTATACTTACCACATGATGAATCATCCCCAACGGATGGCTTCAAACAAGTTGTCGTACACTGCGTAACAAAAGGCTTTCCGCTGATTATGGGCAGTGATGCCAATGCTCATTACATCATCTAGGGCAGCTCAGATATCAATTTGAGAGGCTCCAGTCTGATGGAATACTTAAGTAGTACAGGTCTTGGATTTCTTAACATAGGCAATCGCTCAACCTTCAAGGTATCTAATAGAGGTGTTAGACATAACGCTCTGCTGGAATAGAATCAGTCACGAGTTGACGAATTGGCATGTATCATCTTCTTTGAACATTCATATGTAACTGCGCAGACTTTGCGTTATAGGAATCCCCGGTCAACAAACTGGGAACTCTACTCTAGCTGATTGCGAATAAATTTCATGGGTATTCTCCGTCCATTGAAAATCCGGCATTAGACTGGCCCAGCTCAGTATGGGAGAAAAATAAAGTTGTTTAATTCCACGGGGCACCCCCTAGGATTATGTCTAAGGGTTAGAGGAAGACTTCCTGAAAATTTCAGCTCATTTGGTCGTTCCATAAGCTGGCGCAATTGAATTGAAGTTAATATGGGATTTTCAGCTCACACATATGGGAAACAGCACATCATATCCTGTTTGGGTCAGGGAAATTGTTGATCGCGTTCAATTGAATTCAGAATGTCAAAAGCACTGCTTACTACCATAGCAAACAATATTGTAGAAGGTTGTATGATGATTAAAATAGAGAAAGTTGGTGTTTTAACTATCTGAAGTAGATTTGCAATAATGCATGGTATTTCTTCAACATAGATGCATGGTAGCCACTAAGCGCATCATAGCCACCTATGACGCTGGGCGAGCTGCGGTACAAGGTGCATGCATATATGTGACTGTACGGCAGTGCTGATTTAAGCCTAACTTTCAACTACTGAAAGGTTAATTAAAATGAGCTTAAAACCAGATACAACCTTCTGCAACTATGTTCATTAAGGTATCAACTAGTGAATTTGACATTCTGGGCTCAATTGAACGCGATTTACTAGTCTATGGAACGAAACAGTGACATAGGGTCAATTTCCAATATATTTGAAACAAATATTCCATACAAATTTCAAATTGAATGCGCCAGCTGGGGGAGGAACCAAATGAGTTGAAATTTTGAGAGAGCTTTTTTCTTACCCTAAAGCACTTATCTAAGGGGTGCCCCGTTGAGTTTTTCAACTTTTTTGTTTAAGGGCCAGTCTAATCCGGCATCACCCGTTGATACTACAACATCCTACATTATGGAAGCTTTTGAAGAAGCATGTCCTCTGCGGTCTGTAAAGACTACAAGAGGGACTCCATGGTGGAATTCTGATCTGACTAGATTCAGGAAACAATGTAGAAGGAGTTGGAACAGACGCCGTTCAGCTGGATCAGAGTCGTTCAAGTCGGTTCGCAAGGCCTAGAAGAAGGCTCTTCGTTCTGCTGAACGATCCGGCTGGAAAAACCTTTGTACAAATATTTCCAGTTAGTGAAGTCAGTCGGCTGAACAAATTTCTAGCAAAATCTAAGGATTTCCAAGTGAATGAAATTCGCTTACTAATGGTGACTTTACTTCTTCTGATGAAGAAGTTTTAGAATGTTTATTCAATACACACTTCCCCGGATGTGTGGACATAGCATCTAGGGATGAACCAACTGTTTTTTCATGTAGTTACGAGTCTCTGGCATCGGCTCGCATTATCGTAACTACTGAATCGATTCAATGGGCACTTAGTAGTTTTGCTCCTTTCAAATCTCCAGGAGCGGATGGGATCTTTCCTGTTATGCTCCAAAAGGGATTTGAGTTTATCAAGCATGTTTTGAAAATACTATTTGTAAGCAGCCTGGCTGTCTTGGTAGTGTCATTCTCAAAACACACCCAAGCCCTTCCCATAGGGGACGTTAGCCACAAGGAAGTGACGTTTCAAGTAATACTGTTTCATATGGTATGCCCTCTTCAACATCTAATCCAATTTCTCTCGCCGTCCCCTTACGGTACCTATCCATCTAGTATTCATTGCTTTCTTCTCCATGCTCCCTCTTACTTCGAGCAAAATAGACCGATATGCCGATAAACAAATTAAAAAAAAAAATAAAAAATAATTCTATTGTGCCCTATTTGACCTGATGCTAAGTGCTCCTCAGGTAGTCGAGAGTTGGTGTCGCTAATATGGCCTTTCGGTTGTTCTTTTTACGGAAAGACGAAACCACGATGAAATTCGACCTTTACGTCTTTTTGGCACTGAAATTAATGTGACTGATCAAGTAAAGTATGTCGGAGTCATTCTAGATTCTAAACTTTCATGGACACCTCACATTGATTTCAGAGTCAAAAGAGCCTGCATGGCCTTCAGTCAATGCCGGCGAACCTTTGGTAAAACCTGGGGCCTCAAATCCAAGTATATCAAATGGATTTACACAACAGTTGTTCGTCCAATATTGGCATATGCATGTCTTGTGTGGTGGCAAAAGGGCGAAGTGAGAACAGTCCAATCAAAATTGGGCCATCTCCAAAGGATGTGCTTGATGGCGATGTCTGGTGCGTTCTCTACGACTGCCACGGTATAAAAAAACAGGACGATATTCACATGGGCCAAGCCGATATTGACCATTTGGTTCGATGCTTTTATCAGTCCAATGCATCTCGTACTATTGACCCATTTAAAAGTTCACTCGCACTTCACACTTGCTCGAAATCGTTTTCTTCTGATACCAAATGCACTCCAGACGATTATATCATATTTCGATCGCACTTGAGTGTGCAAAGCAAATCTTCAACCCGTTCGCCACCACTTTGCCCAACCTCAATTGGCACAGTTTCCGATCGATAGTCCACTCTACGGGTGGATAACAACGGTGCGAGGACAGCAAACTTTGAGAATAATCGAAAGCACTCCTCCAGGAAGCTTTAGTCACCTCTTAATAAAGTGCTTTGTGTTGGCAGGCAGCAATATCCCTGTAGTTTTTTGTCCTCCCAAAGCCGGAGGTGATGGGTGTTGTCATGAGTATCGATCCGATATAGAGAGTGAGGGTGTGATGGCTTAAACGGAGGAAAACCACTTCTTCGTCCAACTTCTGGCGTACTAAACTCTGGCCAATCCGGTCGACAAATTTACAGATTATTTCACTTTCAAAAACAGTTGTCCTGTTTTGTGAGTGTTGTCTGGTTTCCAACTCTGGCCCGATGGCACAGTTTGTCGGGAGTGGTGGAACGGGGTGGTTGAAAGTACGATTAGAGATGTTTTTGTTGCCTTACAATCGATTGCCGACATGGGTATAAGCTTGGCAAGGTGGCAAGGGGTGAACTGGATAAAAATTAGCAATTGATTTAATCCCCAACTGGTACAGCTAGTCCTTATTCTGCTGGGTTGAGGTGCTAAGTGGATGAAATTTGCTTTTTTTTGTAAAACCAGCTCTGAAAAGTTGGTCGTTTCGAGTAGATTCATAATGAATTGAAGCAAATTTAAAATCGCTAGGCATTATCTATAGTTGCACATTTATTAATGTCATGAGATATGTTTGAGCCCAGCGAAAACCAGAGATTTACGATTTGTACCTTACGTACGATTTTTAAAGCACTAATCTGGTGGATCAATAGCGAAATCCATTAAATATTTTTATTTTAGGCTTACTGTTAGTGCACACGCTCTTGTTAAGATTGGTTTCCTTGAAATTTTAGCACAATAGAACATTTTCTCACTTTCTCGTATAATTAAAAAGGACACAGTGCATTGATTGTCACCCTTTACCAAACCGCCTGCAATTTTACGTTTTTATGTGAAATTTACCATTTATTCATTTTTATTATTTTTATTGGTAAACCAACTAGATCCCAGTTTGAGCCCCCTATTTTTCTAAAAAGGTGAAATTTTGATACATGTATGTAGGGCGGCCTTCCCTATCCGAGTGGTTAGAGTCCGCGGCTACAAAGCAAAGCCATGCTGAAGGTGTCTGGGTTCGATTCCCGGTCGGTCATTGGTCTTTTCGTATCATCGTATCTGCCACACGATATACAAATGAGAAAATGGCAACTTAGGCGTAAAAAGCTTTTAGTCAATAACTGTGGAAGCTCTTATAAGAACACTAAGCTGAGAACGTAATGTCAAGAAGAAGAAGAAGCATATAGGAGGAGATCCCTCAGTAACAGAAACCTAATCCACTAAATCCATAATTCAAAATAAATTTGAAAATATGAATATGAATTTTGACTTTTCATTTTGATGTTGTATCCTAGTACTAAATTGGGCAATCATACAAGGTGGCTCCCAATACCGGTCACAATCTGAATATGACTCGATATGTGTAAATTTATGCATCAGATAATGTTTTTACTCCAGGAATAGTATTTCATGGCCAATTTTTTGAGTTTCAGTTAGTTTGCCAGATGTTCATAAAAAACCTTTTTCATACATGATAAAAAATAATATTTTACAATGTTGTTCTGAATGTTCATTCTTCATATTTTAACTGCGTGTTTGATACCATTATCAACGGAATCCATGAAAAATCAATGTATTTTAAGACAATGGTATCAGATATACACTGGCACTGGTTTATCACATAGATATCATGTTACAAATCATGTTACAAAGAAACTGGGGAACAGTACCAAGTAACCAAAATTGTAGTATATCCACATTAGTTTGAATATGGTACAAAATACATTCATGTAGATTTGAAAGGCTACAGACACCACAGGAGTTTCGGAATCAAAAGACACGATTAGATCGACAAAGAGCAATTCTTCAACTCATAGTTCGCATGACTACTTTCAAATGCCTCCGGACAGATACTGATCGCTTTATTTCCAAATAGTTCAAATGGTATTATAATGTAAAACTAGGGATGTCTCAAATTCACTTATAACATTCGGTCATACTGACGTTCATCCGGCCCGGATGACAAATGCAAGTCTTAATTTGGTAAATCCACAATGCTTCATTTTACTAAGCCTCCTTAATCGCCTGCCAAACTTTAGTATAATATGCATAACGTTTACGTTTTTGTACATTTTCGATTGAATCGACTCCTGTTTACACTTAATATATATTTACACTCTGATATAAAACTATCTGGTAAATACCACCTGTACGCTAAGCGCACCTTTCGCGAAAGAATCTTTTTGACGATTTGTTTCGCTATGGTAGGAATCGAACTCCATCTTCAACTTCTACACAGCCCTGTCACCCTGCTTAGTCGACGACCAAGAAGCTTCACAGATTTTTTTCTTATATCAATTAAAAATTCAAGCTGTTTTAACGTCTTGGAGTAATTTGACTGTATCCCCCAGCGAGAGCCGAAGAAAAGCGAATCCACCGCAGAAAAAAAGGCAGCACGAAGAAAGTGTGGTAGCTGAAGCTCAAGAAACCATGAACCGGAATGATATGCGGAGATTCTATGCAACGGCCAATGGTGTGCGGCACAAAACCGTACCAGTGCCCGCCATGTGAAATGATTGAACAGGTAATTTGCTGACCAATAAAACGGCGGAGGCTGCCAGGTGGAAAAAGTACTTTCAGCAACTGTTGAACGGTGAAAATGAAAATGTAGCAAGGAACAGGATGAACATAGATGATGACGATCAAGCTGTAGACCCACCGACCTTAGGAAAGTTTAAAAAGGCTATCAGTGAGCTGAAAAACTGTAAGGCTGCTGGGAAGGACGAGATCTCGGTCGAACTTCTCAAGCAGGGAAGTGAGCAGCTTTACCAGTCGATCCACCGAGTACTTCTGAAGGTATGGGAGGACGAAGAATTGCTCACCGGCTGGTTGGATGGCCTCATCCGCCCTTTCTACAAGAAAGGGCACAGACTGGAGTGTGCCAATTACAGAAGAATTACCCAGCTGAGTTCGGCGTACAAAATTCTGTCGCGCATCCTGTTTAACAGACTGAGGCCGCTCGAGGAGTCCTTCGTTGGCGAATACCAAGCTGGTTTTCGTGAGGGCCGTTCGACAACGGACCAGATATTTAGCATGCGAATGATCCTAGATAAATTCCGGGAGTGTAACTTGCAGACTCACCATCAGTTTATTGATTTCAAGGAGGCGTACGACTCAGTGAAAAGAAATGAGCTTTGGCGGATAATGTCTGAACATGGTTTTCCGGCGAAACTAATTAGGCTGATACGTGCTACGCTGGATAGTTCGAAAGCAAATGTTCGGATCGCAGACGTGGTGTCAACGTCGCAGGGAGCCGCACTTTCGAATTTACTGTTCAACATTGCACTCGAGGGTGCTATTAGGAGATTTGGCGTGCAGAGAAATGGCACTATTATCACAAAGTCGCACATGCTCCTTGGCTTTGCGGACGATATAGACCTAATTGCAATCGATCGCAGGTCAGTGGAAGAGGCCTTCCTGTCTCTGAAGAGGGAGACAGCGAGGATAGGCCTGACCATTAATTCTACCAAAACAAAGTACATGGTTGCAGGTAGATATAGAGTCAGGCATGGTGGTGTAGGTGCTGAGATAGTGTTTGATGGGGATGTGTTTGAAGTTGTTGAAGAATTTGTTCACCTTGGAACACTTGTGACATGTGACAACGACGTTTCCCGCGAAGTGAAAAGACGTGTTGCGGCTGCGAAAAGGGCTTCTTACGGACTACGTAACCAGCATAGGTCCCGCAGCTTGCAAACGGGAACAAATTTCGCCCTGTATAAAACACTGATTCTTCAATGTAACAAAATTTGTATTTACTTATAGATTTACTTCTACTCAAAAATATAGATAACTAGTTCACCCGCTCACGCTGATCCTAGCGAGGCAAATCCGTTATTGTAATCCAATCCAAGCAATACAATAATTGTTTCCGTCTACTAGATAGATACTGACTAATAACTCAATCAGCAGCTGCAACTCTGCTAAAATTAAAATCTCAAAAAGATTTTTACTTCCAGGTAGTCCTCAATCTGCTAAATATCTTTGCCCAAGACACTGACCTTCTATCTGATAAGGATCTTGAGCAACAATATTGTTGCACATTGTTTCTAATTTGCGACAGTCATGCGCTCAATCAGGTTTTGAATAGCCATTCCAGATCTGATCTCTGTTTTATAAAGTCAGCTTTAACCTTCCAGTCGTCACGCGGTTGACCATCGTCAGAACCACCACGCTGTTGTTGTGATCGAAAAGCGAGCTTTGTTCACCAGTGTTGTACAAAATACAACAGCGCTACGACTGAAGTGTTAAGCTGTGGCATACTTCATATCGGTTTGAGCAATGCAGTGGTAATAATTTCTGATCGGCCATACATTGGCGCCAATCTATTTTACCTCTTGATAGCCTTCAATCTGCTGAATATCTTTGTCGAAGACACCAAGCTTCTAGCTAATAAGGATTATGATGTGGAGTTGATCAAAGGTTTCGTTTTACTAGTGCCCAATCAGACTCTTCAACGCCAAATATCTCTTGATCTGCTGAACAACTTAGCCGAAGACACCAACCTTCTAGCTTGTAAAGATCTTGATGTAGAGAAAATTGAAAATTTCTTTTATTTAGCGCCACCTAGTGGATAGATACCCAATCAGATACTTAACTACCAAATATCCTGCTAAACAACTTTGCCGAAGATAGCATCTTTCTAGCTGATCGTTATTGAGATAGACAATTGATGAGAAATTATCACTAGCGCCAAAATAGCTAAAAAATCCAATCTTCACCGCCAGATAGCTCTTGATCTTCTGATTAACTTTGCCGAAGACTCAAGAGCTCAAGAGCTCATTTAGATGTTCCGATATCCATTTGAGGCCCATTTTTAACCCTTCATGTCCACGTCTCACCCGAAGATTATAAGACTAACTAACCGCATTCACTTCAACATTTATTTCAAATTAATTGATCTACTAGTCTCTGGATAGTGGTCATTTAAAAATTCAAGACTCGTCTCGGGGGCTAATAATTTATTATTTTTGAAGTATAAAAATCCTCGAAAGAATAATATGCGTACAAATACATACATTCTAGAAAAAAAATCTGGCAGTATTACTGATGAAAATTTGAATGATTTAACGAATAATATACTAAAAGCGTAGCTTAAAGAATCGGTTTAGGAATGCGGTTTTTTTTAAGATTTCTTTGATTAATCTCTACCAGGGTTGGGAAAAAATCTGAAATTCACTCTACAATAGCCAAACAAATCCAATCACAGTCAGCGAAGCCAGTGAAACTCACGCCCATCGCTGCTGTAGGAAAAAAGCCTTGAATAGTAGATTACGGAACAAGTTTCAATGCTGTGAAAAACGAGTTCTGCACAAGGGGTGGATCACTCCTGATGCATCGAGAAAATTAAAATGCATTTCAATGCAATCGTTCTCTTTGAAAATTTCTAAACTCATGGTATGCTGTGATTTTTGGCTCTGGGTTTGATTGTTGTTGTGTAAGTGTGAATTTCGTCCATACTTAATTTACTATCGTGGCAGCTAACTTCTATATATATGAATCATCAAAAGCATTGGCCATCCAGAGTTCTCAATCTAAATTTATCCTTTCAGAATCTTTATGTGGCTAGTAAGACTGAAGGCATATCAGAAAAAAATGACTGTGTATTGATTTGGATATTTATTGATTTATTTGTTACAGGATGTTCCATCGACCAAAATTGCTTTGTCTCGGAATGGCTAAATTGTCCTCTTTTGAAATGCAAAGCTGATAAATCTGATTCACTTAACCAAAGCTGGAAATGTTTGGCGGATTCAGTAAGGAAGATGTCCAAAGTTATGAGGGCATGATAAGATTTCAAATTGTGAACCAGAACGAGTTCACCGGCATCATCATTGGCGAAGGGTGCTGTTATTGATGGAAATAATTATGAAAAATGCTTCAAGGGACGGTTGAGGAATTCTCTCCGTGGATAAGGAACAAACTTAATTTATAATCTTTATTTTGATTGCCAATCTTGTATTTATGAAGTAAAGCTTATGGAGAGGGAGGAGGTTGATTTATTTCCAGATTTTCTAGACGATTTCTATTTTATTAAACAATCGATTTATATTACAAATGAAGTCTTTAAATAAGTTTGGTCCACATTGGAGCAGTGGAGAATCTCTCCGCGGAAGGTTTCATAGCAGCTTGAACGTAATATGCCCTCCATATACCGTTGAAGTGTACCAGGTCACATTCATCGCCATGATGTAGTTTCACAATCTTCTACATAAAATATAAGTCATCCCAGACTGCAAATATAATTTGTCTACACTAATTCTGAAATTGAACCAACTACCAGCGAGTCACTTAACAGCTTAAATGCTTACAGGGAAGGAAATACCGATTGTTCCCGTTCCTAACTGCTTTGCAGATCATCAAGAACATCTTTTTTCCCAAGCTGCCAGCTTTTCGTACTGATATACTTTCATAACAAATAACGACGCGTTACTATGATAACAAATAGTAGTTTACGGAACAAGTTGCAGAATGATGATTTTTACAGCACGAGTCGTAAATTTATCCTACGAGGCTTGCCGAGTAGAATAATTACGATGAGAGCTGTAAAAATCGAGTTCTGCAACGAGTTACGTACAACATTTTTTGCAATTTCGTAGAAGACCACTTGAGGGTATCAGAAATTATATCGGCATGTATTCACCATTATTTTAAATTTTTCTGAAAAATAGTTGTGTTATGATTCATTACGCAACTCAAAACAGTTGCGTAATGAGAAAGCGTTGCGTAATGAATCATTACAGCACTGGTTTCAGTTGCGTAATGACTATTCCCGCACTGCATACTTCAGTGCAGGAAAGTAGGCCGTTTCATGTCAGATTGGCGTGATGAAAAACAGCCTATTACGATGAGAAATTGCAAAAATGAAGTTTTCAACCTCAGGGCTAAGTTGATGTGAATCACGAAAAAATGCATTTAATGCCATTCAATGCACATTTGATGTGCATCAAACAAGTGATCCACCCCTTGGTTCTGCAACGAGTTACGTACAACATTTTTTGCAATTTCGTAGAAGACCACTTGAGGGTATCAAAAATTATATCGAAATGCATTCACCATCATTTTACAATTTCTGAAAAATGGTTGTGTAATGATTCATTACGCAACTCACAACAGTTGCGTAATGAGAAAGCGTTGCGTAATGAATCATTACAGCACTGGTTTCAGTTGCGTAATGACTATTCCCGCACTGCATACTTCAGTTCAGGAAACTAGGCCGTTTCATGACAGATTCGCGTGATGAAAATCAGCCTATTACGATGAGAAATTGCAAAAAAAAATACAATACACCCGTTGCTGAGGCAACCCAAAATTACTGTAGAAAAATGTTCTATTTCCCGCATTAAGTGCTTTCAATGACTCTAACGATTTAGAAAATTCATTCACCCAACATAGGCTACTTGCATACATAGATTCACGTTTTTGATCTACTGTACTGGGAAGAGCCACGTTATTTCTGCGAAATTCAAGCCTACTACTATTACCATTCCCAGCACTGATCTCTACACCAAGAATTGCAAACATTTCTGGAGCTTTGTCGGAAATATTCCTGGAGGGGTGGCTAGATAGGGTTTCAATACCAGTAATGGACCTCTTAGTAGCTGAAATTCATTCTCGACGCTTTTCCGTAATGATATTTTAGACGCAAATACGTTTTGGGGAGTCTAACAACAAGTTCAATGTTTTTACTTCATAGTACGCCTGTGAAACATACAGAATCATTCATTTTTTTTAGCGAAATGTGCATTTGGAAAACTGTTTCCTATTATGGACCCTCCATTTGGTTCCCATGTAATCCGGCTCGCTACCGACGTGCCTATCATGGGTCCTGGAAATGCGTATTATGGACCCTCTTGTGTGGTTTCATTTACAAAACTGTTCAAACCAAATGTTTTGCCTGAATCTGCTGACTAACAAAGCAACCGAAGTTCCCCCGGTGGATTTTCATATGAATAAGGTTGCTTTAAGTGTTAATTTTATGTTTTTCTTTAGGGGGTCCATAATACGCAAAGGATCCATGACCGGCATCGTCCCCTAGTTATTTCAGCATTGAAACTGATTGCTTTCATTGAAGTGAAATATCTTGGAATCCAAAAATGACAGTTATAACGGTCAGCTTGTGCCCCAACTCATATTTTCAAAGGCACCTCACTGAAGACATAATGGACCAACGTTTTAAGCTCTTTGCTGAAGCCAAAATAAACAAAGCATTATTGTTAGATGCTTTCTTCGCAAGATTAATTCCTTCAAAATTTAGTGCAATATTGGAAC
>NW_018735161.1:0-29884 GCF_002204515.2 Aedes aegypti | reverse complement strand
TGCACAATAGTGTCCAATGTGTACTTCCAGTGAATCAAATTGTCATCAAAACAGACGAAAAACAAACAACAAAGCAAGCTCGCTCACGACCGATTGTTCAAACTGTTGCGGATAAGGCACGATAAAAAGAAACAAGGTATTATATTCCGAAAATGACATTTGGTAGTGACGTCATTCCTATCGCAATCTTGAACGAGTATTGCTGTTTGCGTTTGACGTGCAAATCTTGTTCAAATGCATTCCAAATGCGGTAACACAAACTAATCAAAGGACACCTAGCAACCGTGATCCATATCACCGCCAACCTAGCAAAGAAAAGCTATCTTTGACTTCGCTTTCCTTGTGAAAAATCTTACCGCATTTGGTGTTCCCGCATTTGATATTTGCATTTCAAACGCACTCAGCAATACAAGAGAAAGCAAAGCCTACTTTTTTTTATTATCCTTCTAGCCCCATGCTTGCAGATAAGAATGACGACACATGTTTTTATTGAAAATCGTTGTTTACACGTGGAATAGCCTATCTTGTTGTGTCTAGCGTGCGGATAAGGATACAATCAAAAGCAAAATTGTCATGACAATCACAGAGCGCAACATTGTTGCAACCTTTTGAACTCGTGATTAATCAGTTATTTTAAGCACAAAACCAAATTTGTTTTATTGATGCTGTTCGATAATGTGTCAATGTAACCAACATGGAGGAAGTTCACGAAAATTGCAATGCAAAGCCCAGAAAATCGCTGCATACGTGGTGATCGATCATTGTCATATTCTGTTCAAGTAGTGATAAACTGATGTTGCGTAATTAAATTTGTGGCGACAAGAATAAGAGATGACAATGTCTTAGTTGATGCGTGTTAGGTGACAATTGATTCACTGGTACTTCCACAGCTTTCTTTGCCAAAGTTGCCATTTTCACATTCGTATATCGTGTGGCAAGTACGATCATACTCTATGCCCAGGGAGGTCAAGTAAATTTGTATTACAAAAAAGTCCTGGACTATCCTGGAATCGAACCCAGACACCTTCAGCATGACTATATCACATGACCACAAGGAAGAACCCTAGTACTCTATAAAACTTTTATGGACCGTGGCCGCGATTTCTTTTCTGTTTTCAGAAGTTTCTTATAAGTTAGGGTGCTGGTTCTTATGCTTGTAAATGTACTACAGTCGAGTCTCCACATCTCGATATCGAAGGGACCATCGAGATAGGGAGAGATCGAGATGTAGAAGAAATTTGTAATGAATACTATATTGACAATCACTCCGTTACAAAGAAAATTAAAAACAAAGAGACGTCATTTCGTCTTCGCAAATTGTGTAGTCTAGTAACCTTTGATAATGAGCACATCGACATACGGAGAGAAAATCGGGAATGAAAATCATATCAAGATAGGGAGATATCGAGATAAGGAGGATATCGGGGCATAGGGAGATATAATCGAGATGTAGAATATCGAGGTGTAGAGAGTGGTCTGTCATAGATTAGACAATGAAATTAAACGTTTATTTTCGATAAAAATGACTATTTTTTGGTGGATAGATCGCCTCTTCTTCTTCTTTCTGGCGTTACGCCCCAACTGGGCCCCATAGATCGCCTTTAGTTTAGTCGGATCGCGTTAAGTGTATCGTTTGCGTAGTGCAGTGAACAAATGTTTTCTTTTATATTTTATTATATATTTTTTTAGTAATAGTTCGGATTTATCAGATAAATTCAATATCAATATTCATGTGCTTAATTTCATGTTACCAATAATGCTTTTTATTGTCAAAAAATTGTGTTTACTCAAAAACAAAAGTGTTTTGTCCACATCTCTGTGATTACACGTCTAATTAAAACTTTCTATAGCGCTTTCGAAAGCTAAAGAATTATTCTTATTTCGTAGGTATTTTATCGAAAAAGGTTTCATGTATTTTGCCCACTTTTTTATTTAAAGTTGCGACACATTTCAAAAATCACACTGGAAAAATATGGCTAAGGCTTCTCAGGATTGGATCCGGCAAGGTTTTTATAAATTGCGTCATTAAAACCGTAATTGTATTTTTTTAAGAGCACTCGCGAAACTTTGGTGCAAAAATCTGAAAACTATTCAATATATTTGTGGTCATGTGAAGGTCATGAGGTTAGTGTTACCAAGCAGTTAACCGCATTGTATCAAGGCGTGAGGGTTTGATTCCCGCTTCAGTCCGGAAAACTTTTCGCCAGGAATTTATTCCGACTGTACAACTGGGCGTTGCATGCTAGTCCGTTGTTTAGTGTGGTAGTTCCCTTCCTGCAATGGGTAAATCGTATTCAGGAAGCATTAAAGTGTTGTTGTCTTATAATATTTTTGAATAGTCATTCAAGTCATCGTGCAAAAGTTAGGCTTCACTAAAACTTACACGAAACACGAAATTTCTGTGAAATCTTATGTGCGCCCTATTATTTACGTTGAAATATGCAACGTATGAGAAGTCCTTTGGCTTCGAATATCAAGCTGGTTTTGGAGAGGGCCGATCAACGACTGACCTGCGTCAAATCTTAGATAAATTCTGCAAGTAGAACTTGCAGACTCATCATCTGTTAGTAGATTCCAAAGCAGCGTACGATTCAGTGAAGAGAAACAACAAATTATGTCCGAACATGGCTTTCCGACGAAGCTGATTAGACTGATTCGTGCAACGCTTGATGGATCAAAATCAAGTGTGCGGGTGGTGGACGAGATTTCGTCATCGTTCGTGACCTTAGATGGATTGAAACAGGGTGACGCTCTCTCTAACTTGCTGTTTAACATAGCGCTCGAAGATGCTATCAGGAAGGCTGATGTGCAGAGAAGAAGTATACCATTTTCACACGTTCTCATATGCTCTTTGGCTTTGTGGACTATATCGACAACATCAGGATTGAACGTCGGGCAGTGGAAGAGGCGTTTGTGCCTTTCAAGACGGAGGCAGTGAGGATCGGGCTCGCGATCAACACCACAAAAACGAAGTACATGATAGCTGGAGGTCAACGTGGGTCCGGACGTGTTAGTGATAGCGAAATGGTGCTAGGTGCTGAAAAGTTTGAAGTGGTGGAAGAATTTGTGTATCTTGAAACACTAGTGACATGCGATAATGATGTTACCCGCAAGGTGAAAAGACGTATTGCTGCTGCGAGTCGGACTTTCTACGGGCTTCGTAACCAGCTGAAGTCCAGTAGCCTGCAAACGAAAACGCGTTATACAAGACACTGATCCTTCCGGTTGTCCTATATGGCCATGAATCATGGACATTGAAGGAAGTCGACCGGAGAGCTTTCAGAATGTTTGAACGTAAAGTGCTGCGAACAATACTCGGCGGTAAACTAGAAAATGGCATCTGGCGGCGTCGCATGAATCACGAGTTGTACCAAGTGTATAAAGAGGTGGATATTGTCAAGCGCATAAAACACGGCAGGCTGCGTTGGGCTAGTCACGTTGCCCGTATGCCGGAAGAACGACAAGCAAAAATAATATTCAACAGAGAACCCGGACAAGGCCGCCGACTTCGTGGTAGGCCGCACAAACGATGGCTTTTTTGCGGTTGAGGAGGACTTAAGGGCACTTAACGTTAATAGCGACTGGAAGCGATTGGCCCAGGACCAAGCCCAGTGGAGAAGACTCATCCATTCGGCGCAGATTCATCGTAGCGAATTGTAGCCCATCAAGTATCAAGTAAGTATGCTAACAACAGCAGAGATATTAACAAAAAATGCATGCGTAGGTAAACTCAAACTTTTGCACGATACATACATTATACTAATGGGTGAAACCAAACTTTTGCACGATGGCTTGAATAAATAGTTACCCGCATAGCACCTTTGATCTTAGCCATTACCACTCTGTAGACTATCAAAGCATGCCTGTTTTCGACTCTTGATTTACTTTGCCTCTCTGAATGCCGCACAGCTTTCTTCTCTTTGTGCTTCTGTGCGTTGCATTCTTCGTCTAGCCCGAAGGCTGATTGCTCGAAGATTTGCAAATGATTCGCACCACCAGTACACCGGCGGCCTGTTCTCTCTAGGAGGGGCTTTTCTCGGCATGGAAGCATCACACGCTCATGATATTACAGCAAATAGCTCTTCACCGTTTAGGTTCGAAGTGTTCCGTACTTCGTCGTCGAAGCACGCTGTTTTCCAACTTCGCACTTGGGTCGAGTTACATCGCACTGCCTTCCGTCTGTCAAACTTAATCCGTTCACCAACGCGCCAGTTCATGGTTCCTATAGGGTTGGGACTACATAATGTCAGCTTGATAACCGATTCTGCACCATTGCTGTGGAGTGTACTCACTGTACCCACATTTGCAGGCTCTACAGCCAATGCGGCCAAGGATTCCAACAATAGCTGGCCTCTTTGGTTGGTGCAGCGGCTACCCCACTCCACTTGCCATGCATTAAAGTCACCAGCTATCACTACTGGATGCCGATTAGCTAGCTTGGCTACCATCCTGTCGACCATGAGAGAAAATTCCTCAATCGACCACCTTGGGGGCGCGTAACAACTGCAATAGAATACGCCGTTGATTTTTGCTATCGCAAATCCGTCCTTTGAGCTAGAGACTACTTCTTGGATTGGGTATCGTCCTGTCGTCCCTATAGTTGCTAGCTGTTGAGATCTATGCGCCACCTAGTTCTCGGTGTTGGCTGGTATGAGGTATGGGTCCGATAGTAACACCATGTCAGTCTTGGTTTCTGAGACTGACTGCCAGAGCAGCTACAGGGCTGCATCACAGTGGTTTAAATTTAACTGTGTTAATTCCGTTTTGGCTGCTTTGATACTCCGCTTGTGCTTGGACATTTGGGTCCGCCCGTTTAGTGTCCGTTGTCTGCTCTGTCGGGCTTAGGCACTTAGCGATTTGCTTACAATCGCTTGCCCTATGGCCTTCGGTGCCGGATTTTCTGCACATCTTACTTCTGTCGGGACCATTGCAATTCCACGACTTATGGCCCTTCCCGAATCACTTGAAGCTAACTTCAGGAGGCTGTTGTATGCTCAACCGGCAAACCGACCAGCCTACCTTGAGTATGCCCAAATACTTCGCTTTGTTGACCTCTGCGATCGGCCGCCACCTGGGTGCCCTGCGGTCCCTTTCTAAGGTGGATTACCTTACTGGCTACGTCGATGTCACACTGTTCTTTGAGGGCAGCCGAGACCTCCGCTGCGTCGATGACCTCATCCAGATTTGTACACTGGAGAGTCGCTTCAACAGTAAGGGATCTTACATCAACTGGCCCAAGTACTTCTTGTGCCAGTTGCTTATAGACTGCACCTTGGCGTTCTTCTTTAAGACTACGATCATTTAACCAATCCAAGTTCGCCTCTGCTCCGCCTTCAGAACCTCGGCGTATTTCGCTTCCTCAGTTTTGATAACGAGGGCGTCGACTAAATTCCTACGTTTCGCTGTTTTCGGTTAAGCGCTCTCCTTGGGCTTCGTTTTCGGTTCCCTCTGTTTTTTTTTTATTTATTTCCAACTCGTATCCACGCGTTGCTGTTGCCTTATGCCCGTGGTTCCTGTGGATGCACTGCCTGGTTCGGGTTATCTCGTGGCTCCTTTTTCTTGGCATTCTTGGCCTTAGGCTTGGTGTTGGCCTCTCCTTTGTTGCCATGTCTTCTTGATCGCGGGGCTTGGCTCCCCGAGCAGAAGCGAAGTTCTGACCATCAAATTGAGATATTGATTTGATTGACATAAGAGATAAAAGATCTGAAGATAATATCTAAAATTTATTCCTGGAACTTCTAAGCCATATCAAAATTTGCTGTTTGCAGATCAAATGAATAGCTCGCTGATATTGGTTAGATCTTACAAAAGCTAAATATGATATGCTAATGATATTCTAGGAGTAAATTTTAGATATCATTTTCAGATCTTTTATCTCTTATATCTATCAAGTTAATATCACTTTTAGATGTCCATATCAAAATTAGCTATTGCTGAGCTTTTTTCACCTGCTCGGGTCGTGCCAGCTTTTCCGCTCTGGCAGACGGCCGTGTAGGTCACTTTTCCCTTAGCAACCATACGTCTTTTCGCCACGTATTCATCCCCGGAAGGTCCCCTCTTCCGCATCGCGTATCGAATAATATCATCAGATATATTCGCGTTGCCTGTGAAGGAAAACACTTCGGTCTGACAAGACCTAGTGTTTTTTTGGCCTTCTACCTTGCCAAGTTGTTCCTTGGCTTTCTCGTAGTCCTGCTTTGCAGCTAGGACTGATTGTCGCAATTTCAGTAGACTTGTTTTCAGTCTTTGCTGATATTGTTTTTGCTCTTAATAATTCGATGATGACATCAAGCTGCTCAGCAGGTACCTGCCTTTTTGGGAGGTACTCCATATTGCGATCCATGGACTCGATTAGTCCCGGGCCATCGGTCACCTCACATTTTGCACTAGAGCGGCCAGTGCCTGCCGTCGTCACATTATCTAGGCTTTTGCCCACACTGTTCTCGCTTAGGTCGATGTTGGCCTCTCCTTCAAATTCCACTAGTTGTTTGTTTTGGTTGATCATCTCTTATGGGTCCCCTAAGGGCCGCTATCCAACTCCGCTGGAATAGTCGCCTTTCTGATCATCATCGCCCTCATGAATCGGCGCAAATCAGGTAGTAGCATCTAAGCCTACTCCCGCCCAGTTGGAACAACCAGGCGACGGATCGGGAACGTAAACTAAGGCCTGCCACGGTTTTACGGGATGGGGGCAGCCTGCACCATTAGCCCACTCGCCGTTTCGGGCCAGTGTCACCCGACCTTACTAAGGAAGTAGAATGTCGCCGCTGTCATCTTCATTGCATATTATCCAGTACATATATCGTTACTTATCCTTAGTCGTACGCTGCCAGTATACACAATTGGGGCCGTATTGGCGTTGGTCCCAATGTGCCCGAATCCCTCCTACTCGTAGTTCCGTGCATTATCTGTTTGTATCGCGACCAGTATGCCATAATCAGGATCTTACTGACATCAATCCTGATGTGTCGGTTGGACCTCCTAAGGAGTGTATCGAAAAGTAGTCGCAAGCATTCAAAACGGTATATCTCAGAGCACAGTTCATCTTTTTAAAAGCTTTTTTCACGCAAATCTTTATCATGTCATCAAATATTGAAGGAACTAAAAAAAATTGAATAATATGCAGTCTTAATATAAAAACAACAAGGTTTATAAAGCAATATAAAGCATAATAAAATCTTGCACAAAATTGGGTCCTATAATGTTTAATGAAATCTTGTTTTTATTTAAGGACACAAAAGAGCATGTTACTGCAACTATTTTAGTAATTTTTCCCGGTCAAATAACGGCTACATCATATTTAAACTTTAATTCAAAAATTGGGTACATAAATGAACCTTGACACTTTTGATCATGTTTGACGTTCGCTTAATCGACAAAAACACCACAGGGTTTTTAGTTTTAACACTGGGGTTGTTCCTATCTGACATTTCGGAAGGGACACGGAAAGCAAAATACACCCAAAATTTGAGTTAAAGCCAAGGAATGTGGCAAAATCTAAAAACATGTTTTTTGGACTTGAACTAAAGAAACACATTAAAATATTGAGTAAACATGTGTTTTTGGCCTAAAATTAAGCGTTTAGCATTAAAATTGGGACAGGCCTTTAGGACCCTATTACATTTTTTAAGTGTCTTCTGAAGATTCGATGATTTGTATTGAACAAAATTGATATCAAACAAAATAGGATGAAAAGCTTATTCTATCGGAAAATATGTTTACTTCACACAGCACGTAAAACGGATTTCAAAAAAAATAAATTATTGCTCTAAGAATGCTCAATTATTAGAATAAGGTCGGTTTTAGAAAGTCACTTTTGTATAATCAACTTTTGAAGCTCTGTCATGTACAGCGGTAATTATATAGTTTACCATTTTTCGCTTTCGTTACTTCATAAATATGCAAAGAAACTTTTCCAATCAAAAAACAATTTCTCATTCGTTCCATTCGTTCGATATTACCATTAAAGTGTAGAAAGAAAAAATCAAAAAACAAGGTCCTTGAAAATCGATTTTTTTCAATCCTTTTATTTGCTCTCAAATGCTTGTTAATGTATTTTTCAAAATACTTTTTACACTATGTCATGAGAGTTGTGGCACAGAATATATTAGCATAAACAAAAACCATTTTTTTTTTAAATTTAACACATTTATTAACATATCAATTTTTTCAGAGGTGTGCAAGATTTTCATCGACATCTGTTAGTAATTTGCAAAATTATCATACAAAATACCACTTTATTGAAACAATATTACCGCATCATAATTTTTAAATACATTGTAAAGCATTTCTTATCAAAAAATTGTTTGTAGGTTCAACCCAATATTTTTGAGACTGTTTTGAATGTTTGCGACTTTTTTTTTCGATACACTCCTTATAAGTTTGGGCTAGGGTGCTTTGGTACTTTAAGGTGAAACAGTTTGGAATCAACTTTTAAGATTGCACTGAAACTTCAAAGGCACAAATCTTGCGAAGAAAACATCCAACAGCAGTGTACTTTTTATTTTGACTTTGTGCACTAGCAGAAAGCTTAAAATAAGAAGATCAGAAACGATTGCTACTATTTCTCCAGTTTTGTGCCTTTTGAAAACGTGAGTAGGGGCACATGTCGGCCATTGTGCGGCCATCTTTGGATTCCGAAATGTTTCACCTTAAGTGGCACCGGTCGCTTTGACATAGCTGCATTCGGTATTTTGTGGTTTGTATGAAGGATTCTTCAGAGCCACACATACTGGGCAACTACTCTACTCGCACAAGTCCTGGAAGGGGGGGTCCGTTAAGCCCCTGGAATTTCGTTCCTGCTGGCTCACTTAGTCTATAAAGCAATATGTATCCAATCTATTTACAATTTCACAAATTATCTTTACATCTCTATATATATAGCACTTATAATATACCATAAGTAATCTTCGGAATGTGTCGCTTCTCAAGTTCCCGATCTTGAAATAAAACCGGCCGACGACGCAGTGCCGGTTCTCGTCTATCAAAACAAGCAAATAATGGAACCGGTTAAAAATATGAAATTATTACCCGACCGCATGTTTTGAATTTATTTGATGCTATTTCGGGGATTATTCCGTTTTGCTCTCTCTCGTTTCTGCATGTGTATCAGGGTGTTCCATAATTTTGGTTTTTCTCAGATATACTCTTACTTGTAAGTATTTGTATTTTTTTAGATATTCGTAGGCTCAAGCGGCGTCAGGTTCAACAGAGTCGATTTTATTTGATTTCGTTTACAATAATATCTAACCTGCTTCTCAAATGTCTATGTTAGTTTTAGTGAACCGTAAAACTGTTGGTTTGCTGAGGTTAGGGAGTACAATTATATTTGAGTGAGGATAGTATTTAAAAATCACTCCTTCAACTCAATAGAGGTGTCAGATAGTGCTCATTAGTAAAATTCGTTTATAATTTTGTGAAATTCATATTTCATAGCTGAGAGCTCTAAATTGCATTTGCAAACGTTCTTTTTGGGACACCCTTGGAAGTAAAGTAGACCTACAGCAGCCGTAAAATGTTCCACAGCGGCAACGGCAACTACGGTGTCAAATTCTCGCTCTAACTGAAGACTTCCTCTAGAATCGTGTTTTCATTATACTTTTTTGTTTAGTAAACATTTCGGCCCAGCAAAAGACGTAAACCTTTCGTTCATTCACACTCTTGAATGCGGTAGGAGATGTTCTCCATATATCCAGCAGCAACGGCAATCGGCATAAGTAATTACGCATTCCGCACAGCTAAGCGACGAATTTGTAAATATTTTTGACTGCCAAAAGCAAGCGTGCAAAATTTGAAACCGGTCGCAGTTGGCGTTGGTTGTTTGCCGCAGTTGAATCGACCACACACAACGTGTGCCACTCATGCGAATGCTGTTGGCTGCTTGGCCATTCGATACGTGAGATTGATGCCTACTATGTTGAGCCCCGTAACGCCATAAGATTACTAAACTGCCCTTCTTTACATGGTCGACGTAACCACCAGCACTATCACTGCTAGAAAAATACGTGTTTTGTTCTCGACTGCATTCTTGCATTATAACAGTTGCAGTTATAACTTGCAGTTATAACAGTTCATGGCTTCACAATTCGAATTTCGGGGAAATGAGTCTGGTCACTGCTGTTAACAATTTCAATCATTCAATGTAATGTGTAGCATTTCTAAATAATTACAATTCAAGGATGAGATTTTTTTTTAATCAATTCGATACTTTTAATCATCTAAAAACGCACACATCATTTAAATGCGCCCAATCAGTAAGTTTGATGAACGATTATATGCTTGAATTGAGGTAAACACAGTAACTATAAAAAACTGGTTTATAGGGTTTATACGCCAAACTATCCCAAACAAAAGCAAGGCAAAACGTGTATTGTTTCGGATAAGTTAGTGTATATACTCATGCCAATCCTATTTCCCTTATAATTTAGAATGCAGAGCCACGAAAAATGCATTTTGTCATAATGCGCTTACGTCGATTAAAAGCGACATGGGCAATTAACGCCGCAACATCTATTCGGCGAACGGATGACCATCGGAATTTGAAGTGGCCGGAAAAAACGAAAGATGCACGCAAAAAGCACGCTCGGTTGGGACCTCTTTTCTTCTTTCCAATGAATTTTTGTTCGACGTCGTGCGTGACCCTGAAATTGGAACCAAATGGCTTTCGCCTGGCCAGGGTTTGACTAATCAACCGAGGGGCCGTGGGGTCGACCGTGCAAAATTAATATTCACTGCAATGCGCTGCAGCATCGGTACAAAGTCAGTCGCTTGTGGCTTTTCCTCTCGACGAACAAATCTTTCGTCGCGATCTTTATTTCCACCACCTCGCACACTGGGTCAGCTCGCTGTTTTCGACGGCCAAAAACCTATAGTTCGCTGGATATGCATTATAGAGGTTTGATGTCTTCGACAAAGTAATTTGAAACAATTTAGTTTCTTAAGCCTTGTGTCCTAGTTCAAAAAGCAAATTAAATTAATAATAAGTTGAAATAATTTTCCTTCCACAAAATTGTTTTAGCCTGTTCCCCCAGTGCCAAACATTTAAGAACAATTTTTTAGAAGTTGATCATTCCCATATCGAATGTATAGTATGTTAAGAGGGCTATAATTCATTCACTCAAAATTTCTGTGATGTCGCATTAGGTCACATGAATAAAACCGAGTACTTGCCCATGCTCAACCCGATTTGAGCAAAGTAAATTTTCTGAGCATTTACTCAAAACCGGTATGAATAAAACCAATAAAACGATAGTTTACTCAGAGTAAGTGAGAATTTCGAACTTAGCTTTTACTCTGTCAAAAATGTTGTTTTGTTTTGGTTCGCGAGGAAAAATAATCCCTGTGGTTGAAAAATGTAGTGTATTTGTGGAACTTTACCGTCTTTTTCCGTTGTTGTCGGCTGCTGGAGCCATACAACAACCCGGCAAAACACAACCGGGGAAAATTTTAAAGCCATCCTGTGCCTCCTTGCGGGGGTACGAACGGTATCCCAACTGCTGCAATCTGATGGTAACTGATCCGTCCGCGTATCGATACTACATTGCACCGATAAGCCACCGGCGTAACCGGTCAGTACGCAACGGTAAGTATTTTGCTCTTAACTATTTTGTAGTTTTAATTACAAAATTTTACAGTGTTTTCTTTCCCTCCCTAACAGCTTTCAACGATGGGTAGAGACCAGCCTATAGGCCTTTTCATGTGACAGGTCCGTCTATGCATTTGTTTACATCGGTGGAGGACCGGTGCTAACACGAGCCTGTTATTTTCAAAGAAGAACTGTCAAAGAGCTTCTGGATCAGCTGATTTGAAACGTCAAGTGAAAAAACCTAAAAGTCAACCTCAGTATCAGTAGCCGGTGACCGGATTGGCCACTAGTGAAGGAGGATTCATGGGACAAAGCAATGGACCCGTATTTAACGTTTAAAGGCTCTGATTAAACTAATAACAAATTATGCTGCAAAACTTTGATCGCACCACCCACCAGTGAGTGACCAAACGGTCAAGTGTTTAGCTGTCTGGTACTCTAGATTTGTGCTCTTTTAGATTATTGAGGTGTGGCTTCTATTTATATTCACCTTAAACAACCTCACCAAGAGAAACTTTTTTGAAAATATTTGAAGTTAATTAAAAATATAGGCGTATGCCAAAAATCTCACCAGACAGCATCCATTGGTTTCGCCCCTGAGTCCGCCACAGATTTTGCAAAGCATCGTGATGAATATTATCAGCTAAACTACTGAATCTTTGCCAGCTAAACTACTGGTTATCTTAAAACAAATTTATTCATAAATACTTAGAATTATCTTTCAAGAGCCTTTGAGGAATTCTTCTAGATATTACCAACATTTTTCAAGAATTTTCTCAGTAATCTTACCACAATTTCTTCCTCAAATCGATGAGTTTTCAAAATACTACAAATATTTGTAAGAAATTTCTAAAAAACTACCATTTTTAGGGGGTTAACTTATGCGCTCGCACCGGCAATTTTCAGCAGACCAGAAAATGCGCTTGATTTCACCATGTCTGTAGTCGAAATCAGATTGTTGTAAAATTATTTCTCTGTCAAATGTACCAGTAATGTGATGGGATGGACCATAAACATAATAAATTGGTTCTGAAATTCCATGGTAGTTTCAAGAATGGGCGTTCAGCTAAAATAGTAATGTTTTACCACAGATTTTTTTTTCGTGCATGAGTTCTTGAAGAGGTGGTTAAATAGACTCTACTCTATTCTACTTTTGTTTATTGTTAATCTTTTGTCTTCTCTAAAAGTTCAAGGATTCCAATGAATATGCCTTTAATAATTTCAATAATCACACCTTCAGTTTTTTTTCTCCAAAATGTCTTTTAAATGTAAACTATTATTTAAAGAAGAATCTAAAGAGATTCCCAAAGAAATTTTTTGTATGTTTCCAGATATTTTTCAAGGAAGAAAATAGAATTCATCTAAAGATAAACTCCAAAAATTTCTTAAGGATCGAGTAAATCCATTGACAGTAGAAATTGATAAAATGTGAATAGAAGATATATTTTTTCAAAAATCGATTAAAAGTATAAAAGATTTCTTAAATAAATACCTTAAAATTTCTTAAGAATAAACATCTATAGCAGAAATCATTGAAGAATTGTAGGAAAAGTTCCTCCGAGTTCAAGATTAAGGCGGCTATGTCCCAACTGGGACAGAATCTGCTTCTCAGCTTAGTGGGCTTATGAGCATAACGTGTGGCAGATATAAAAAGACTCTAAAATGCTGGGTAGTCGAGAAAATTTCCATTACGAAAGATCACAACCCACGACCCTTGGCTTGATCTTGCGGAATAGATGTGTGTTTACCGCTACGGATATCTGGGATTTCAAAAAATGTGAAGTAAAGTAGGCTTAAAAATAGTGTAAGGTTTTATAAAATATTTTTTGGTAATTTTTGGAAGTGTCCCTGAAGGTATTCTCTATAGAAGCGTGTGGTAACTTCTGATTTAATCGCCTAATAAATTTCGAATAATTTCTAGATTTATCCTTTTGAGAAATTCTAAGTTTCAATTCATTTTGATAGAATCCTAAAAAAATATTTCTAAGGAACTCTTATGAACATCGTTTGGAAAATTCGCTAGATAAATTACTTTAGAAATTATTGTAGCAAAGTTTGAGAAATTTCCAGCATTAACCCACGGAAGTATTATCTGATATTAGCCCAGAAGATATAGTAAAATTATCTGAATAATCTAAAAAAAGGAGGAGTAAAATTCCTGTAACTTGTGGAACGATTTACTAACGAACTCGATAGAGAATCTTTGCATGAAACATCTGATTCACCTGCTGAGGTTGAAGATCATCCTGTAGTAGTCTCAATAATACCTAATACTTATTAATTCTTGATTTTTTGTTAGAAGAGAAGCTGAAAAATATTTCTGGTTGATTTTTTTTCCACTGCAATGAGCAGGGATTAATCAAATAGACAAAACAATAGTTTTCGCATTTCTACAATTTCCCACATGCGGCTCTTCTGGCATATGTCACTTGACGCCTTCATCAAGTACCTCCGCATAGTCTTGAGGATAAACATCCTTAACATTCAGTACAATCTATACGTTAGACCGGTCGTACTATCAATGTTACCATCATGTGTAAAAATCATCAAAAACCCTATATGTAAATCTATAGGCATAATTTATAAAAGATTGATTCTTCGGTGGCTCACTACAGGCACGGGACGTTGAAAGAGACAGACCGGAAAGCCTTGATGTTTTCGAGCGTAAAGTGCTGCGGAAAATACTCGGTGAGAAACTCGAAAATTGTGTGTGGCCCAGACGCATGAATCACGAGTTGTATTAAGAGTAGATAGATGCGATTATTATTAAGTATGTGAAATACGGTAGACTTCTATGGGCTGATCACTTAGTGCGAATGTCGGAAGAAAAAATTGCGAAAATATTATGCAGTAGAGACCCAGGAAAACAACGAGTACGCTGGCTGTAGACAGTGGAAGAGGACCGGGTGACCCTAAACGTTCGGGGCAACCAGATAACCCAGAAAACCAGAATCGCATGAAAGTTCATGTTACAACTCGTTTATTCATACTAATTATTTCAAACTCGCAAAACACCGTTGATAAACTCGTCAGATTGATGAGCTTTCTCGCATAAAACACTTCTTCTCTGTGTTCATTTGTACATTTTGTTTCGTCCCGTACACTCGTACAAAGTAAGTCGAATCAATCCGTAGCAGCTGTCAAATCGACATTTGTTATCATAAGTTAAGTCGCATAAGATCACAGGTTTGCTCGGTGGAATATTTATACACTCGCATTGTATGTTATTATTCATCACATAGTATATGCACGCATATCGCCTCCACTTTTGTACGTAGAAGGCCTTTTCGCGACATCTTATAAGTGAAATATTGCACATATAAAGCCTCCAGGTGAGTTCGTTATACGTACATTTTGGTTGTCTGGGGAGTATCGCCCAAAATCGACGAAGATGGAGCTCTACAATGCGCCCGGCAATGGCGTGACGCTGTAGCCATCAATGTATTAATGCATCCGAATTTTCACGTTTTCGTAACGAATTAACTTTATTAGAATGAAAATTTTCCCGATTACAAAAATGTCTGCCATACATAATCTGGCTATTCTCTTTCTGTCCGTACTGGATGTCTTCTGCTCAAATCTCGACCATCCTACAACTTCCTTTTCAACAATTCAGCACAATTCACACTCCTACCGCTACACTCAAGAAAAAACAGTAATGACTATCACAAACTGCTACAGTATCAAGGTTAGATAGGTATCTCAGTAAGCAGTGGCGTGGGAAGTGGGTAGGACAGGTAGGACATGTACTACGCACAAAAAAACCTGGGTAGGACAATCAAAGGATTGTCCTACCCACGATTCAACAGAATCAGATCAGCAGAAAACTTGAAAAATAAATTAAACTATATATCATTTGTTCAACATACATACAAACTCGATCAACTTACTTGTTTTTATGGAGAATGAAAGATACTACAAGAGTTTTCATGGTTTGTCATGCCTAGTGAAGCGTGACATGGTTTGTGCATGACTCCCGAAAAATCCTGGCCCGTGTGAAGAACGATTTAAAATACCTAAAGTGCAAGGCTTGGGAAACTAACTGTTAGAATTGTTACAAGAAATTTCTTTAATGTTAGGAAAAACTAATGGAGCAATCTTCTGTGGTATTTCTGAATGTATCAATGAATGGTTTCTTAAAAATATCAACGATAAGCCCTGTATATGTTCCGTGAGCATTGCTGGAAGTAATTCATGAGAAGTTTTTAAAACATCAAAAGAGAATGATCAGATTTTTTTTCTTTTTTCTTTATTAGTGAGGCTTTTAGCCACAGGCTGGTTCGCTTCCAAGATCAGAAAATTCTTGACTATTCTTTGGAAGTTGCTATGGATTAATCTAAGACCAATCGCATCGTGTTATACAAAGCACGGCTGTGATGGTGCCAGCGATTTCTGAACGTGCGGTTACTCTTGACATAATCTATCAAAACATTGCAACAACCTCTTGTCGATTTTCAGTCAACAAGTTCTTGGCTGATTCCGAGTTGCCATAGAAATTTCTCGAAGTAGTTGTTAAATAGTTCTCGAAAAAAAAAATATTCTCGGGTCTTTATTTTAATGCAAGTCTCTTAAAATTCTCTACTTGAAAGGAAATTTACTGCAGTCTCTGTTTAAACCAAAATGGTCTCTAAAGTTTCTTTTTTAATATTTTGCTTGCATTGGATCCTAATGCAAAATTGTACAGCCCCCAGAGAAAGATTCAGAGACTATATCTCAAATCTTCAGAAATCAATAGTTATTTTATTTAGAATACTTTCAGGGTCTTCTAAAGGGATCTCTCCTCAAATTCTTCTAGAAATTTCTTTGTCAATTCTAGAAGGATTTTTTTCCAGCAATTTTTCAAAGTATGCTTAGGAGAATTTCTCCAGAACTTGCTTTAGGAAATCCCTGAGAACTCCAAATCTATTGCCTCCATCAATTTCCTCAGGTATTATTTTGTTTTTTTTTTTTTCTTTTTTTCTAAACTATCCTTGAATTTCCTCCAGACATGTTTTCATTAACCCCTTAACCAAATTCTCCACTTGTTACTGTAGGAGATCTTCTGAAGATTTGCACAGAATTTCTCGAGAGGAATCATACAAAGGTTCCAGAATTTGTGAAAAAATAGCTTGAGGGATTTCTCAAGAAACACTGCAAAAATTCCTCCGCTTGTTCATGTGAATTTCTTCAAGAATTCATCTACGTTTCCTCCCAGGAAACCAAGAATTCATTGAACCCCTCGAACAAATCTATTTTTTCTAAGAATTTATCTAGCATTTCATCCAAGTATTCTCCAGCATTCAATCCAAATATTTCCCCCACATTTTTCCCAATATTGCTTAAAATGTTTCTCAAAACATTCCCATGCAACTTTAAAAAGTATATTTAAGTTCTCACACCAGTTAATACTGCAACAATTTTCCCAATAATTCCTCCAATCATTCCTGCATAATTTCTTTCGAGATTGGATTGGTTGTAGTTTCGATTATCTCAGCAAATTATCTATGAAATCTTCTTACACTTCTTTGAAAGATCCGGAGTTCTTTTATAATTCATCCTTAATTACTTCAAAACTTACACAGGTTTAAAAGGCTACTTTGAAATTTTCTTCAGAAATACCTCGCGGATTTATTTTTCAGAAATAAATTCTAAGCATTTCCTGGAGTAATTTCTGGAAGTAATTCTGAAAAAAAAAAAACATCTAAGGAGGAATTTCTGTAGGATCCTTAGAAGAAAACTCTCGAGCAATTGCTGAAGATATCTTCAGATAAGATTCTAGTTAAAATTTTATATAAATCCTGATTTACAATTTCATAGGAAATCCCTACTAGAACTTCCTGGAGGCATTTCTGGAGAAATTATAAATTGAATTTTAGAAGATGTTCTGACCAGGAGGATGTCCCAGAGAAAATCCAGGATTAATAACTGGATAAAATCTTGGAGAAAGTATGCCTTTCTTGAAAAATATCTCAAAGAATTTTTGGAGGAGTTTTTTATGATTTTCGAAATAATCTTTGGAGAAATTCCATTTCTATGGTACTTCTTGGGAAAATAAAGGCTGATTTTATGAGGCATCCTTAGCAAATTTTTTGGAGAAATTCCTTGGGAAATAATAGTTCAAACAATAGCTAAATGTACACCTTTATAAAATTCCGAAGTAATATCTAAACATACTTGCACTAATTTCTGATGAAAAAATAACACATACAGTAATACGAGCAGTAATTTTACGAGGAATTCTCAAAAAAGTCTTAGATCTTAGAGAACTATCTGCTCTGATGGTATGAAAAATCAAACTTTTATTTCCTGATTCCAATTGGGTTTTCATTTTGTTTCCTAGCTTCTTGTTTTTAGTCTCTTTTTGATTCCTTTTAGGCCTCTTTTTACAGGCAAAGGCTCATTCATTTATTTCATAACGCTGAAATTGGCCATTTTGATCACCCAACCACCCCTTGTAACGCTTTTCGTATGAATGTTATCAATTTTTTGTATGGACCGTAACATCGTTAGGACACCCACCCACCCCCTCTAGCGTTATGACATTTGTGAATGGACCCCAACAGGTCGTTAATATCTTATTTTTAAGGTACTCAGTCGCTACCGGCCCTGTAAAGACGAAATAGATATAAATATATAAATATAAACATAGTAGTTCTCAATATGCAGTTTAGGAATCCATAGGGTTTAATAATATTTGCCAACGTTTGTCCTACCCATGGTTTCGAACGTGGACGTGCCTCTGTCAGTAAGCATAACAGTCCCACTTTGAATTTACTTTTTCCCATAATACAAACTCTTAGTCTAATGTACACGCTATTCTTAATACTATTGCAACGATTGTTCTTAAATTTATCACAAACCTGGTAAATCTCATGAAAATTGATGATTCGGACCCATGATATCATGAGTCAGATTGCCGTAACGCAACACAAGCATTATGTTGTTTGTAGTTGATTACTCGAAATCATGCATCGAATACTCGAAACTGAAAATAAAAAAAAACTAATATTGTCAGAGCGAGATTCGAACCTTCGGTTTGGGAGCCACCACCAATTCAACACGGCGAGAATTGTGGGTGATCGATACGAATGACTTAAAGCAAAGCGCACCGCTTAGTGTTGTCACTGTGGATGTTACGCTTATGAAGAATCATGATTATGACTCCAGGAACCATGACTTGTCTTCCTGATATCATATCGAAGCAACAAGGCTTGTAAATCATGACTGGGGAATCAGTTTTTTATCCGTTTGTAATAAAATCTTTGAATGCGTTTTTCTCGGTTACACATTTTGGAATTAGAGACGATTATGCCTATATCACGCAATAGATCACTTTTGAACGGTTCTCTTTGATAAAATCTGGTAGAGTCTAGTACATGATATACTGAAGACGGCTTTACTGTTGAAGTTGAAATACCCGTATCTGTCAAAGGATACAAACTCTAGTGGAATACTAAATAGTATTAAACTGAGAGAGACTCGCGTTGAGAAAAAATGTCCACGTCAATTGCAGCCCAGATGCTGCAGATGCTGATAAATCCAAACACACTAGTTATTCTTAATGTCTGCCACGTTTGCTGGCATGAAATTTCACTCAGAAGGCTATTTATGCTTCGGTGTAATGCAAACGCAATGTTTGTTTGCTGGGATGTTCATGTGAGGGTTTGAACGGCTTGTGCATGATTGATGTAAACACAGAGTGGAATAAGAATAAACTTAGCAATCACTGAAAAAGAAGACCGTCTCCGCGAGTCTCGCCTCAGGTACTAAATTAGATTTTTCATTCCACTTAAAAGCTCGAAGATTTGTTAAAACTATTTATAACTTTTCGAGTTTCAACGAAATTAATACCTTTTATTGCACCCCGGTTGGGAAACGCTGCTCTGGGATGCACATCCGAAGAACTAGAAGTTTTGGTCATCGGAAACAGCGTTCCACCCCAGTGTGCGTCTTCGACCGCCGGACGCTGCAGAACGGATTGACTTCACTACGTCGTCCATTCGATGGTTATTAGGGGACCTTGGGGGAGCCGTGCAATCAATTGGGTGCCAAAGTTTGGATCCATCCGCAACAACAAAAAACCATCGGTTTCGTATGACGAAAGAAATTGAAAATTCACTTGCTGCAACACACGCGTTTTCGAACAAGATCCGTTTACCGATTCGCAGTGGAGATCAAGCAGTGAGCCATCAATAGTGATTCGATCCGATAGTTATTGACCGTCGTTGTTGTTTGGTTGTTGCTCAGCGGGAAACATGTCCGAGACGCACGCTGATGGGTTTGGGAGATGACGAACGAGGAGGATGCGGCTTAAAGTGGCCGGTTAACCTTGAGGTGGCTTTATAGCGGACACACGAGTGAAGTTGTGAAATCTTCTTCACCTAGAGGACTTGATCTTTCTCTGAAGATGATGCGTTTTCTTGCGGCAGTACGGATGAGCGACTACAAAATATGTCTGCTGGTTCTGCTAATGGGGGTTCGTGTGAAGTTGTATCTTCTTCTATAATATATTTGCAGTCAGGCAAGTTATTGTATCGTAACATATGTTTTAGGGAATAAAGTCACTAACTTAATATCCAATTACTTTACAAAAAAAATCAGAAAAGAATTAAAAACCTTTGAAACGACTTGGACCGATTTGAATGAAATGTCCACAGCAGTGCACGTCACTGCCCATGAATGCATATTTGTCACAGTCAACATTTTTAACAATTTCGAGTTAATATCGTTGAATGTCATCAATTCATAAACACAAAAACAAGTTGTTTTGTCACATTACTAATTACAATAGATAAATTTTAGAAATTTTAGTTTCATCCCATACTAACAAAAAATACACACTTAGTACTCCAATTCTTCAATGCCTACTTTTGTCGAATGTTACAAATATGCGATTATGGGCAGTTATCAGGACGAAAGCTCTGCAGACGATTCAAAATAATATTCTGAAAATGATTCTGAAGCTGCCTCCCTGGTGAAGTACTAATGAATTACATAGAATATCCAACGTTGAAATATTGAAACAAATGTTAAAAAGTATCAATAAATTTAGTCAAAAATTGTTGCAATCTTCTATTGCCCTGATAAATGCGTTATATATTTAGGTTAAGTTGAATATAAGAATTTTTTCTCTTATAAGCAGGTGAAATCAACTCACCTGTACAAATTTTCAACTACTGCGGCAAATGTAATGTAACCGAAATGTTAAAAAAAAAGCTTAATTTAGTTTTACCAAATTGGAACGATAGTGTTGCCTAACATTGAGTACCTAGATATAAGAAATGAATATAATGCTGGTACAAATGGTACAACGCTGGATGGTTTCAATTCAATTTAAAAAAAATTATTATTTTTCAACATTCTACCTACATATGTATGCAGCAAAGATCGTCAATGTAAAATCAGCGATTCAACAACATCGTGTTTTATAGTTGATCGTAATCAAAAGACGGCAATAAACCAGTTAAAGATAAATTGACTTGGATTCGTTCTCGGAAGCCCAATGATGTTGTCTTAATTGGTCGATGATTGAAAGTTATTAAGGCGGAATAAAAATAGAACTTAAACACACATTAAGCCGTTTAGAAGTGTTTGCTGCCGACGAAATGTTGATACTGGCATTTGTTCCAGAGGGTACAACAAATGCGATTGTCTTATCGCTCCTTTCCCGGGGAGTTTACAAACTTCGCATCAAATCGATTGACTGCACTGATTCATGACCGAACCGTCAACAAAGCTCACAAAGCATGTCACCGTTCGTTGTGAGGTTCTGGGCACATTTCGCAATTTGCCGCACGTTCAACCGGGAAAAACAAGAACTTTGTTGCATTCAAATAATCGAGACTGCATCAGTAGGCGTTGCGCGGTGTCGTTGCATGGGGACCAATCGGATTTCATCTCAGATGACGTCCCTAATAAAATTTTTCAATTAATGTTATGGTTGAACTCATTCAAACACCGTACAACTAATGCTTGGTGAACCATAAGTCTATACAGTCAACTCTTCCTTAATCGATATGCTGTATCTCGATATCGATTTGAAGAACCATAGTACACGTTGGTTTTCATGGCTACCTCGATGGTCCCTTGGATCGCAGTTGTACTCATTAGCGTAACTTGAACTCAAATCTAGAGGGGGCTTGACCCTTCTGATCGAAAAAATCCCTTAAGTAAAGCGTATACTTAGCATGAGAGTTAAAATTTTCTAGGGGGGCTGAAACTTATCTAGGGGGGTCTAAGCCCCCCCCCCCCCCCCCCTAGCCCCTCGTATTTACGCCAATGGTTGTACTAGTTTTGTTTTCTATAACTCGATATCTCCCTAACTTAATGATCCCTTTAATATCGAGTTATGGAAAGTTTACTGTACTTTATTTATTGTTAAAAGTTTCAGAAAGCTTAAAACATTTACCCTACGCTTCCATTTTTCCTTGCGCTTGATACATAGGCAGTCTGCTAACCAAACAGCAAAGCCTCTCTGCTATAAATTTACTAACACCTTCCCGCATAAACTGGCGTAAATGCAGGGAGGGGTATATCCGATCTTCTGTAGGAGCCAGTTTAATGCATTGTCAATTCCTCCCGCTTCTCGTCATTGGTCTGCATTCGGATGTGGTAGGTGCTATTGTTTCCTAAAAATAGAAGATCACCAGCACTTATACAGCTGATCCGGCGATACAAGAGTAGCAACCATGGGCTGCCAATCAAGCTCAAGCTTCTTCCAGGAATTCCATAGTATTTTAGACCTGCGATTCCTCTTGAAATCGTTCCAGACATTTCTCTATTAATTTCTTCAGCATTTCCCTCAAGGATTACTCTTGCAGTTCTTTCGAGCAATTTCTCGGCTACTAAGAACTACGGTTATCATTCCAGTGATTCAGTCGATCATTCCATCACAATGTTTCAGCGATTTTGTCCGATATTTACTTGTCAGCAAGATTTCCCCAAGAGTCCAGGATGTCTTCCATAAATCTTGTACGAGTTAATCAATGGTTACAAAATAATCCCTACACATATAACTTAATCAAGTTGCATCACATGTTATTTCACGATTACCTTTCTAAATACCTGCAGGTTAACAAAAAATCTTCAATAGTTTCTGGAAAAATGCTTGACATTTTCCTTAAGACATCCATGAAAAAATATTTGATGATGTTCACAGTAAATTCTCTAAAAAAAATCTGGAAGAATTGCTGAAGGAATCTTGAAGGAATCACTGGAGTAATTCTCAAAGGTATTCTTAGAGAAAATTCAGGTTGAAAACTCAAAGAAATGTTGAACAAAAGTTTTGTAGGAAGTTCTTGAAAAACCCCGTAGAAAATACTAGTTGAATTGTAGAAGATTCCTTAGAAATTCGTAAAAATGACGGAAAGAACTCCTGAAGATATTTTTGAAGTAATATCTGAAGGAAACTTTGAGCTGATACTAAAATAAATTACTATAAAAAATAATGAAAAAAAAACTTTTCAGAAATACAGTTTTCAAAACAATTCTAAAAATATTTTTTAGAGAAATTTTATTTGAAAATTGGGTTCATAAATGAACCTTGACACTTTTGATCATGTTTGACGTTCGCTTAGTCGACAAAAAACACCACAGGGGTTTTTATTTTAACACTGGGGTTGTTCGTATTGGACATTTCGCAAGGAACATGGAAAACAAAATTCACCCAAAATTTGAGTTTAGGCCAAGGGGTGTGAGAAAATCTGAAAAAAATATTTTTTGACTTGAGCAAACGAAAAACATTAAAAAAATGAGTAAACATGTACTTTTGGACTAAACTTAAGCGTTTGGCACTAAAATCGGGACAGGGCTTTAAGACCCTATTAGATGCCCATCCAAACACAACGCTTTCTATATATATCCAATGCCTAGCCCGAGAGCGCATTATTTTTTAGGTATGGAAATAGCACACTACACTAGCCAGCAACTGCGCTGGCTGAGGTTTCTATTATGTGGGCTCCAATGGGTCGCGACGTTCTCAAACGAACGGTTACGGAACATGAGTCCATTGCTCAATAAATACTTGTTTTTTAATTATGAATCGTGGTTTTACGGCTAACCAGCCGAGTGGAAGTATATTCAACCGATTTTTATGATATTTTCGAAGTAGCTCCTTATTACCTGCCATTTTAATAGCCGCCAAAAACATTTTATTTGGAGAATGTCGGTCCTCCAAGGAACATCGGAATATCTTCGAAACCAGATCACCAATAATTTATATCAACCAACACGGACTCATGAACTTGATGAGTTTTTTGATAAATTGTTAAAAAAGGTGCAAAAATATCGAGAAACTTACAAGTTAGGCTGATACAAATATTAAATTTCTTCTATGTCCGAGACCACTTGGAAGTTACGAGGGGGGGATAAAAATAAATAAGGAACAAAAAAATAAAAATGAAAAAAATAATCGTATTTTTATTTTTAACGATAGTTGTTAAACTTTTTTCAAACGTTTTCTGGATCATTATTTTACTTGTTTAAAAAAAAAAATTGGATAAAACCTAACTGATGTCAAAAAAATGATGAATCTTTTTTTTCCCCTTCAAAATATTCGGATTTTTGAAGGGGGGGGGGGTGACATAAAAGAAAATTAATATTTGTATCAGCCTTATCGCGATTTGAATATTTTCTGGTGGTAAAAAATGGTGCTGCCGGTAGAGGGGTTAAGCAATCTATGTATATCGCTCCACCTGAGAATTTTAGCAGTACATATTGTCATATATTTTACTAGGATCCGACAAAAAATCAAAACATCTATTTGAAACATATTTCTTCTAGTTTCAAACAATGCATGTAAATGTTACAATATAACCTATTGTATTTAAATAATAATTTTTGTCTGGGTCGTTCTATAACCAGAACGAGTTACTTACCGCGGATGGATTCCCGGTTTGACAGCACGATTGCATATTGCACCCATAGCAGCAGCAGCTTGGCAGGCCGAGATGTGAGATGTGATGAACGTGACAAACGTTGCTTGCAGCCCAGCCTGTTATGGGCCCATACTCCCGTTGACAGGTTCGATTACTGGGTAGCTGCGCATTGGTAACGAAATCGTGCGGCCTACTTGGACTACCGGTGCGAACGAGTTATAGAAATAAACCCCCATAGCAATCCTTGAAAGAAGTTTTCGCGCGGGGGATGAATGAAGTCACAAGCAAACCACGCGGTTTAATAATCATCATTCGGCGATGTAACGAGCATTTGTTTTGTAGTGTTCCTACACACATATCGAACGGCATACGTAAACACGAGGGGGAATCCGTGTTTGGTTTGTTTGTTATTAAAGTATCACGCACTGCACGTTTCTGTACATGCTTCATGTGGCGCATTGTTGCTATATTGAACTGTGGTGTTGCAATTATACAGAGGCTCCAGCGCTACCCGTGGCGATGAGAATGCTGAAGATTTACACGTATCTGAAGCATGTGAGAATACGCCCACTTTATGACGCCTTTACTGCTCTGGTGCTTTGTTTTTACATTGGAAGAGGTTGCTTCTCTCCAGAACTTTTTTGCAAATCAAGTATTGTGACTTTACAAATAACGCAGCAAAAAGTGAAGCAAGATTATTTGAAACCATTCGGCCCCAACGAGTGACAGGCATACGTTGTAACAGCCATAAACTATTGTTCGCATAAAGGTACATACTAAATTGTACAAAACGGGTTTAATTGTAAAATACCCAAAAAGGACAGTTTTTCGTAAAACTATGCAAAGACATGGATACTTTTTTCGCACGATCAGACAAATTTCGCTAATTTAGAGATAATATGTGAGTTTTAGGAATTTTGTTTTTTTTTTCTGTGAGATTATATTTGCCTCGCTGATTCGACCTATGAAGACTATGAATCAAAAATGGTTTCAAAGCATTCATGCCAAAACTAATACACCGCAACGTATCCTCATGATAGGTTAAACGCCCTTACATAAATAATCGAATAAGATTGTATCTACATTTTGTTCCATGTAATTAAAGTTCGGCCGAAAATTACAATTTTCACGTCTAAAAACAACAAATAGCCATAACTTTTCCAAATCTCAATCGATTTGTATAATCTTTGGGAGTAAAAGTCTCTTACTTGAATAGCATTCAAACCACCATGACATTAAGCACATCTTTTTTGTGAAGTGAGCTAGAAATCTTAAAAAAAAAACTCTTGCCCTATTCAAGCTTTCGCCACACTTCACAAGGCTTCCACTCAATATGACGTGGCAGGTTTGTTTGAAAAGAACAAAATCTCGCGTTGAGTATCATACAGGCGTATCTGCAGTGATCGATTTCTCTTCGTCGATTTTCTCTTTGCATTATTACATGAAACTCAATCGATTTTCAAAACATTTTACGATTCAGTACGATTAAGGATGATGAATACTTTCTACTGAGTCAAAAAAAAAGAGATCGAAAACATTTGCCAGGCCAAGTGATTAGCTAAAGAGAAAATCGATGAAGAGAAATCGATCACTGCAGTTACGCCCTTATGATACTGAACGCGAGAAATATAAAATCAATCCGAGTATAACATTAAATATGGCATATAATTAAATTACATACGTTTAACTATTGAGGAAATCCAGATTGACTTGTCACAATACTTGATATGCCCACATATTGGCATTAAAATGGCAGTCAATCCACTCTGGATCACGTCGGCTGTTTTGAATAATGCAACATATTCCAGTTTCCACGCGGTTACATTATGGAGCAATCACGGAGAACACAACACTCGCACTTTTTTCCGCGTTCATTCGTTCCACAGTTTGGCGATTGGCGGTCTGTGGAAGTTGCGCACGACGACGATGATGATGATTATTGGGTGGCCGCATATTAGCGCAGACAAAACAAGCCGCTGCTGCTATAAGCTGCCGGAGCAAAACGCGAGCGAAACTAATGCGGTTTAGTGTCGCACGCCGTGAACCTGCTTTGCTCATATCGGGGACATTTTGTACATGTAATGGACGCAACACATGTTTTGCGCGTTTTGTTTTTGTCCAGTGTATGTGACTGGAGAACCGACCGCGCGATCTCGAACTCGAAGCCCCGATCGATATGAGGAAGTTTAATTACGCGCGCCTGGCCTGCTTAGCTTCCAAACAAAAGCTAACTAGCGACTGTATTGTAGGGCACTGGAGAGTCCACGGTGCCCCGCTAGACTGTTATTATAACATAAAAATTCTCCATCAAACCTAAGTACAACGCACGATTCCTGAGGTGATTGTGCACGTCTGGGCCTATTTAAAAGGAGATTTATGGGAAAAAAATGGTGAGAATTGTTCATTGGAGTATCACTTTTTCTTGCAACACTTAGGTAGTAAAAATATACAACTTTGAAATTTTTGAACTATCTAGGTTGGATGTTTCCTTAGTAGACAATCCCCTATAGTCGCACCAAGACGAATTCGTCTCTGGTCACACTAAAGGCTTTCATGTCCGATTAGCTGCACCTACCGTAACGAAACAGTTTTTGCTATGAAGCTTCAGAAGCTTTTTTATCCATGCGCCACTGATTTACAATTCTATTTGATTCAAAAATAATTGAAATAATTAGTTTCGAATAAAATTGCTCCTTTGCACCTATTGTTTACTTTAATTGAATAAAGGGAAAATTAAGAATTTTCCTACATCACCCGAAATCCTTTGTTCTTTTTTATTTTCATTGTAAAAATATAAAACCTTTGTGAAAATATGATTTTGATAAAAGTTTCGCCTGCACCTTGAAGCTGAAAGAAATAGTGCTACTATAGGCACATGTGTTCCTATAGTGGCTCAAACGATATAAAATAGACAAATATAATTTTCCTTGGCTCTTATATTGTGTTCAAGATAAAAATATAAATAAATATATAGGCTATATTATTCGATTTTCTTCAATCTGATTATCTATCGGTTCACGGACCCCAATGTTACTTCTTTCATTTCCAATAAACAGGGTCCTAAAGCCCTATCCCAATTTTAGTACCAAACGCTTCGTTGGTTTAAGTTCAAAAACTTTTTTTACTGTTTTTGAGGTTTTGTTACACCCCTTGATTTAAACTCAAATTTTGAGTATATTTTGTCCCTTCCGAAATATCAGATAGGAACAACCCCCAGTATTATAACTAAAACCCCTGTGCATTTTTGTCGACAAAGTGAACGTCAAACATGATCAAAAGTGTGAAAGACCATATTTGAAACCATTTATGAAATAAAGTTTAAATATATTTAAATAGTCGTTTTTTTTAGCTGCCCAAAGTAGTCGCAAGAACATGCTCTTTTGTATTATTGAATTATAACAAGGAATCATTAAAGATTTCAGGACCCAATTGCATCGATCTTTCCAAAGAGGGTTGGTTTTAGATTTTGTTGCAAGTTTCTGTTAAAGTGTTGACTCATGTTGAATACAATCCCATTTTAAATTGTAACTCATCACCAAGAACTCATTTAGTGTATGTTATTAGATTAGCTCCAAAACATGTTTTTCAAGACTTGCCTTTATTTTCTGCTTCTCTTGATACGAGGCCAAATTGATGAGTAACCTTTGATGTTTTCCAAATATCTAAGGTTTTGTGAGCTTTGGGAAAATTTCTGCTGGAATCTCAACAATATTATTTCATAGGAATTTGTGAGAGAACATAATAAATAATCTTCCAAGAATTTCTCCAAAGGAATATTTTTGGATGAACTCTAGGAAAAATATCTGGAAAAGTATGTCAAAATGACTTAAGCAAGTGCTCCATAGGTTCTACGTAACACTCCATTAATATTTTCTTTTGAAATTTATTGGATAACTCCGCGACAAACCCTTGTCAAATTCAAAGGAAAAATATTGGTTGAACTTTTAGAGTGATCCTTGTATCGTACTGTTTGGAATTTGAATGAAGGTGTGCGGAATATAAAAAGATTGAACACAGTGTTCGGTATTTGAATCTATATGTGGTTCCATACCCGAGCAAAGTTGGGTAACAAAATGATAACAAGCTGTGTTATCCGATAACAAGCATTTGATAACATAGTTTGTTATCATTTTGGTTGAATAAGCAGGCAACTTAACAAACGTGATAACAAAAGTTTATGCTGAAAATATCATATAAATATCTCATTGTGTTATCATTTGAAACACATTGATAACAAGTTTTGTTATCTCGCCAATTTTCCTAGTTGATAACTCATTATGTTATCAATTTGTTATAAAGATCAAATTATAATAACAAGCATTTGACGTCATTCACGCGTCGATGGCATCCTCGATCTGACAGCTAAAAATTCGTTGATAACAAGAGTCCTCGTATTGATAACAAAAAATAACAAAATGATATCATGCTGTACATCTTGTTATCACTATGTTATGCGGTTGTTATTCGACTCTGCTCGGGTACTTTTACGCAAAACAATATTTAAAAAATCAACATTCTTATCGGTACACCTAACACTGAAGTTTTGCGACGAAATTCATTTTTTTTTCATATATCAGCTACTTTATGCCTAACTGATGCATTTCTCGCGTAACTTATAATCTCGCCAAAATATCCAATGAGCCAAGATAAAAACTATCACTATAAGTAGAGGAGGATCCTTTTTTCACCAAAATATGGACGACTCTCTAACGAGTTATTCAATAGAGTCGACTCTCAAAAAGTAGTGAATTACCTAGCAACGCAGTTTTAAAAAATGAGCTTTAAAATTTACTAGGGATACTAATTTGAAGTTGGAATTATCACAGTCAAGTATACCAAAAAATTATAAATACTTGACGTAGCCTGTGAATTGTGAGTGAGTCACCTACGATTCGCTCCTAAAATTGGATTAATTTGCCCATCTCTAGTAACAATGGTCATGACGTGTAAATCCATTCGTTTGCTCAGTAACAACAAGCTATAGCTTATTACGCGAAAATAGGAATTTGACTAAATTTGTAAGTTATAAAACCAATTAAAAACAATACAATGTTCTGTTACAATATATTACATTGTTTTTGAATTGTATATCCGAACATGAATAATATTGCTTCGACATTCAATTACAATACGCTGTATTGTATCCAATACATTATATTGTACATTAATGGTTTATTCCATTCACTGAATGATACGTTTTTATCCGGGTATACACTTGGTTACTTATGGCTTTTAGGATGAGATCTTAAATTAAGCGAGATTTGAAGTCTCCGTTGGCTTCAAGCGTTCGGATATGAGTCAAAACGGCATAACTCATTAAAAAGCATATGGAACAAATCATTCTGTATGATTCCTCAGCCTCATTGAGCTTTGAAAACATTAAACTTTCAAATGGAGAGTTAAGATTTCAAATCTGCAACATGAATTATTTTAACTAATAGAAATG
>NW_018735160.1:0-41680 GCF_002204515.2 Aedes aegypti | reverse complement strand
CGATGGATACGTTCCCCATTGATCATCTAGGTCCAAATGCGTCCACCAGAAAATCGTATAATTACATCCTGACCGTGATCGATGCTTTTTCCAAATGTTTGTGTTTTGTTCGCCACAAAGTCGACGTCTGCTGATGAGGTGATAAGAAACTCCGTATAATTACCGACGTTTTTGAAACCCAAGACGTATTATTTGACCGCGGAGCTGCGTTCACATCGACACAGTTCAAACAAGTTTTTGCGATGAAGAGGGCATGTGAATTGCATACGATCGTTACGGGTGTCCCTCGAGGAAACGGTCAAGTTGAGAGGGTGCACCGAATCATAATACCGATGTTGACCAAGCTGTCTGTGACGAAACCTGATGAATGGTTTCAAAACACGTCGTTCCTGTGCAGAAATGTCTCAACAACAGCTGCAACGAGCAATACAGACGAGTCCATTCCAGTTTACTGCTTGGAGTGAAAAATGCGAACGAAGGAGATGAAGTCCTCTATGAGCTGCTCAACAAGGAGATCCAGGACCAGTCTTGAGAGGAGCGATACGAATTGCGACAGATGGCCGAACGAAAACATCCAGAAAATCCAGCAAGAAAACCGGAAGTATTACAATCTTCGTCGTAAGCCGCAGAAGGATACAGGAAGGGCGAAATCGTTGCAATCCCGAGGACCCAGTTCGGAGTCGGCCAAAAGGTAAGCACCGGTAACTTTGGCCCATACGAAATAGTTGGCTTTTGCCAAACGACCGGTACGAAGTTCGGAAGCTCGACGATGAAGCGGAAGGCCCGAAGAGAACAACCAACCGCTGGAGACTGTGTGAAGCCGTGGGCACTTCCGGGCCGGAAGTGAAGTCAGGAAGGCCGTGTGGGCGAATGGGTTATCCCCCTACCCCAAATAAAGAAAAACTTTTTACTGTGTTTTTGCTACTTCCGTTATGATCAGTTTTTAGTTTGACGAGACGCCTCGCGCCGTGCGTCATTTTTATCGCTGTGTAAAGTTAACAAATAAATCGATTTGAAGAGATTTCGGGCGTTTTTCACTTACTCCGACCAAGACTTTCTACATTAATCATTTGAACAAACTAAACTTATTATGAATTAGATTCATCATTTCGGACTGTTTTTACTTTGTGTAAATAAACATTATTTTGACCAACATTGACATAAATTTTCTCACTGTGCGCTAAAAATAGCCGACTGAAACTGAGCTTGATCAGCACTAACAGCAGCTGAATAATATGCTTGTTCAGTTGTAGATTAGCGTACATGTGTTGATTAAACATTGTCGAATAGAAGCTCGAACATGGTCAATTTCAGCTATGAGAAGTTTATATTTTGCACTGGACGGTATAATCATCAATTCTAGGATGGCGCAGATGGCAAGGCATACCGCTGACGATTGGAAAGGTCTCGAGTTCGAATCCAGTATTCAGGCGATTTTTTAAATAAGATTTGTTATACTATCATAATAAACTGCACACTACATTTATAAGTGCCTAGAAAATATTTTTTTGTTTTTATTAGTCTTTAATTATTTTTAGGCCAGCCGTATAAAAGCTGAACTAAATGCTATGTAAAACGTTTTTAGAGCTGAAAAATAAAGTTTGTATTCAACGACATGCTTAAAGTTTCTCCAAATTGTGAACAATGCTTTAACAAAGGTTGGCCATGGAAAATTAAAATGTTAAAAACATGATGCTGGATAAAATTGCCATAATGGTGTTTGTTAAATGAGTGAATGTTAGTTGGGTATACTATCACCGACTACTGTTCCTCATCGTAATTGACGAGATCTGATAGGCCCATTGACCGTGAACAAAACCGTGGGCTGCTGTGGCAGCCTATTACTATGGAGCACTTAAATGATCTCGATTTGGCTGATGATATCTATACTAGCTCAACGGCGCTCTGATATGCAGAGTAAGCTAGACGATCTTGCGAACGCTCCTCAGCGGCAGGTCTCAACATCAATGTCAACAAGACCAAATCGTTGGATGTAAACACGGCCGGCCCTTCCAGCTTTACAGTAGCCGGGCAAACAGTGGAGAACGTCGAAAACTTCAATATCTTGGTAGCCAACTGGCGTCTGACGGCGGTACCAAGATCGACATAGGTGCACGGATCAAGAAGGCGAGGGCTGCTTTTGCGAGCTTAAGAAATATCTGAGAAACAGTCAGATTAGTCAACGCACCAAAATTCGAATATTCAATTCCAACGTCAAATCTGTGCTGTTATACGCCAGTGAAACGTGATGTGTATCAGCGGAGAACACTCAACGGCTGCTTATACTGACGGCATCCCATTGAAGCCTCCTGTATTTTGCCTGTGTTGGTAGCAAAGCTCAAAGCTTTGAGCCAACCCTTTTCCAGTAGAGAAGCTAGGCAAAATACAGGACGCTTCGATGCTTACTGACTTTAAAATGGCTTGCCTCAATTTTCACTCACCTAATTAAATTTCAATCTTGTCGCTCCCTTGCGACGCCTATGCACCTATTCGTTTCCATCATTTGCTTCTATAGACTCCCTTTAGCTTTGAGTCGCATGACCGCTAGAGCCATAAAACAATTAAAATTAAAACAATCACGGTCGATACCTTCTCTCTATGAAATTTTAAATGATTTAAATTTACGTGCATTCAGAATTATTAAAAAAATCAATAAAATACTCAAATATTTCAGACTATTAAAAAATGTTCATCTCATTCAACATTCTTTATAATGTCATTTAGAATCGCTTATATTTTTCAAATATCATTCATGCAACACTCAACTCATTCATAAAATTTCTTTCTTTTATTCATTTCTTATTAGAATATCATTCATGAAATAATAAATTAATTCAATGAAATTACAGCACCTTTCTGATTCCGTATTCCATTCACATATTTTTCAAAACTCACAAAAAACAACTCAAATTTCCGGAGTTCTTTGAAAAAAGACTTTACAATAGACTTAAAAAAGGCACCGACACGTTAAGGTGAAACATATCGGAATCCAAAGATGGCCAGCACAATGGCCGCCTTGTGCCCCTACTCACGTTTTCAAAGGCACTAAACTGGAGAAATAGTTGACAAACGTTTCTGATCTTCTTATTTTAAGCTTTCTGCTAGTGCACAAAGCCAAAATAAAAAGTGCACTGCTGTTGGATGCTTTCTTTCGCGAGATTTGTACCTTTGAAGTTTTAGCACAGACAAACAGACGTCACACTCTCATCATTGTCCATCGACCACCTTTTAACGATCGATTCAAAAATATGGTAGGTGGCCAATCCGCCACCCGCAGCGCTCGCATCGTTTTTGCTCGTGTTTGACGTTTACACACTACCGCCACCTGTTGGCATGTCGGCCAAACACGTCGATTTTAGCATTGGCGTATATGTCCTCGTGACTATGATTTTGATCGAGATCTGTTCTAAGTGTTACGTCTGTTTGTCTGTGGTTTTAGTGCAATCTTAGAAGTCGATTTGAAAACTGTTTCACCTTAATGCTTCAAAAGGGCATTTTGCCCTTTAAACAAAACACCACACTAGACAACAGACTAGCATGCAACGCCCAGTGGCACAATCGTTAAAATCCTCACCAAAAGTTTTTCCGTCCGGTGCGGGAATCGAACCCACACTCCATAGCACGATGTGGCTAAATGCCTGGTGACACTAACTACACGGCTACGAAGACCACAAACACTTTACAATAAATAATATCAAAACACTCTATATTCCTATCAAGACTTTTAACAATCCTCATCTCAATCAAAACATATTATAGAATTTCTAAGTGTCCTCAATAAAAAGGACAATATGCAACCAAATTCCCAATAATCTCATTCATATTTATTTTTCCAAAGTTTTTCGATCACAAATAATACCTAGATTCTTTTTTTTGCAATTTACATTGCCACAATGTAATTTGAAAAATATTTAAAACCAAGACCAGTTGCGTCATGTACTGAGTACAATCACTAGGTATGCCAAATATACACCAGTGCGCATCGTACCTTCGTGCTGGGCGTACACGAATTTCTCTCTGCCTTGGAAAGTTTTTTTAAAAACTACCTAAAGCAATAAAACAGTACTTTTCAGTGCTACTTAAACAGTACTTTTCAGTGCTAAAATTAAAAACGGTACTTTTCATTGCTACTAAAACAGTACTTTTCAGTACTATTTTTTCTACTATTGATCCCTTTACGATCCTTGTTTGGACCCGTGCCTTCGATTTTTCGTTGGGACCCGTTGGCGAAAGCTAGCGTTGATAATCCTTCTTGGACACCGTCTTGGAAAAAAAAACCTCTTAGGAGGTCACGTCTCCTTTCCGTTTATTCACTAAACATGGTTGCAACCTTCCAAAACAGTGCACAGTGGTCCAGGAATCAGTTTTACGCGGAAAGATGGATTTTGAGCTTTAGAATGAAACATTAGACAAAAATGGTCTTCTACAAAGTTGTTTGTATTAGTTAAGCCATTTGTTTTGGTGTTATTGAAAATTAGGGTGGACCACATTTTCATAGAAATTGTGTGACTAACTTTCTTATTTCTAGAAATTTTATTATACATGCTTCAGCAAAGTTATAGACCATTCAATTTCAAGCAACTTTGCCAAAAAAAGTTTGTTTGTATCTCTTAAATTGACCGATTTAGAGCTTTTTTCCTGCAGTGACATAGGGTGGTCCGAACAAAACTGGTTTTCTGGCTCTAGAGTTTTCAATTACAATTTCTCATCAAAGTAGTCTATGAAACACTTTTAGAGCTTTAAAAAATGCGTAATTTGGTGAGTGAAGAAACTCGCTATCTCCTTCCGTTTAGGAGTTATTGTTGTTTTCTCTCAAGAACATGCCTACTTTGATTGTGAATATCTCTGATTGGGGCAAACATAAAAAATATCTTTTGACGGCATTCAAAAGACAAATAAAATTGTATATTATAGCAAAAAATTACAGATGTGTTATTTTTGTAACTCTAATAAAACGTCTTGAAAGTCAAACATTTTTTATCACAAAAACTTTAATAACTTTTGAACTAAAATAGATGTTAACAATCTTTTTGCATGAAAATTTGCGCTTTGTTAAGTTCTAAAAGTCGTTCATAGACCGCTTTGACGAGAAATCTGAAATAAGAAAGATAGGGCTCTAAAACTATTTTGAAGATTTTCATGGTATGTATTTCTTACATTTTGAGCATGAAAATGAAATTTTAGACAAAAATGATCTTCTACAAAATTGTTTTTAAAAATGTAAGCTTTCATGCTGTTTCATTTGAAACTAGGGTGGTCCACAATATCACACATATTCATATAATCAACTTTTTTATTTGCAAAAATACTAGTATATGCTCTTAGGCAAAGCGGTAGAACTTGAAATTTTGATCAACTTTGCCAAAAAAGTTTTTCTATAGCTCAAAATTTGACCAATCTAGAGCATTTTTCCTAATCATCGCAGGGTGGTCCAACAAAAATAAGTTTTTTAACTCTAGTTTTTTTAATATTATTTTCTCGTCAAAGTCGCCTATGAACGACTTTTAGAACTTAACAAAACGCAAATTTTCATGCAAAAAGATTGTTAATATCTATTTTAGTTCAAAAGTTATTAAAGTTTTTGTGATAAAAAATGTTTGACTTTCAAGACGTTTTATTAGAGTTACAAAAATAACACATCTGTAATTTTTTGCTATAATATACAATTTTATTTTGTCTTTTGAACGCCGTCAAAAGATATATTTTTATGTTTGCCCCAATCAGAGAAATTCACAATCAAAGTAGGCATGTTTTTGGAAGAAAACAATAATAACTTCTAAACGGAAGGAGATAGCGAGTTTCTTCACTCACCAAATTACGCATTTTTTAAAGCTCTAAAAGTGTTTCATAAGCTACTTTGATGAGAAACTTGAATTGAAAACTCTAGAGCCAGAAAACCAGTTTTGTTCGGACCACCCTATGTCACCATAGGAAAAAAGCTCTAAATCGGTCAATTTAAGAGATACAAACAAACTTTTTTTGGCAAAGTTGCTTGAAATTGAATGGTCTACAACTTTGCTGAAGGCATGTATGATATAATTTCTACAAATAATAAAGTTAGTTTAACCATTTCTATGAAAATGTGGTCCACCCTAATTTTCAATAAAACCAAACAAAGGCTCAACTAATACAAACAACTTTGTAGAAGACCGTTTTTGTCTAATGTTTCATTCTAAAGCTCAGAATGCATCTTTCCGCGTAAAACTGATTCCTGGACCATAGTGCAGTGGGATTTAAAACTGATACTAAACGGACGTTTCTCCGGAATGCGAACTTTCTTCCAAGGGTGAAATGGATAATGTTGATAATTGCATCGAAATGAGCAATCAGTTCGATGCTCTAGACAATTTTCCGAACACCAAATCGAAGCAGCCTCTAGCCCAGGCTCTTTGATTGATGTGAGGAAGCAAAGAGTGCCGCCTATCGTGGTCAGTTGATCCGAATTTGCGGGATCTTGAACTCCATTAGGGGAATCAAGGTCTCCTTCCAAATCGCAAAGAAAGGAGACTGTCGCGTTTTGCCGGAAACTCTTAAAGATCGCGAGCTTCTTCTCAAACATCTTGAAGAGAAGAAGCACAATTTTTTTACTTATGACGACAAAACTGAACGTTTGTTCAAAGTCGTCTTGAAAGGTCTCTCAAGTGACTATAAGTCACCTGAAGAGATCAAAAATGGAATTAATCTTCTTCATTCTGGCGTTACGTCCCCACTGGGACAGAGCCTGCTTCTCAGCTTAGTGTTGTTTATGAGCACTTCCACAGTTATTAACTGAGAGCTTACTATGGCCAATGACCATTTTTGCATGCGTATATCGTGTGACAGGCACGATGATACTTTATGCCCTGGGAAGTCGAGAAAATTTCCAACCCGAAAAGATCCTCGACCGGTGGGATTCGAACCGGAAAGGGCTTTTTCAAGAATATTATTTAGTTCACTTTAACAAAAAAGATCTAAATAAATAATATTATAGCTTTAGAAAAAGCTAGAGTTATGTTCGATATCCGTGTGACATGAGAACATTTCCAGAAACCTGGAGCAAATTACCAGTACCCCCGCTCAGTGCCGTCGGTGCCAAAAGAGGGGTCATGGTACAAAAATTGTCGCATGGATGCTAAATGCATGATTTGCGGAGGTTCTTCTCATGCCAAGGACGTCTGTCCAGTGAAGGAAGATACCGATAAGTTCTTATGCGCCAATTGCAAGGGCAATCATAAGTCATTTTTTTGGTCTTGCCCTTCGCGCAAGAGAGTCGTTGAGGCTCGTGCCAGGCAGATGAAAGATAATATCCGTTACGATAACGGTCGTTTCCGGAATTTGCCTGGTAGAGTATCGAACAATACTCATTTTTCAGTTAACGATCGTTTGATTATGAATCATACCCATCAGGAAGATCATAATCATGCACATTCACCGTCGGGTAGCCGTTCGAATCTTTCAATTTCGAATGTATTTACCCACGGAAAATCCTTTTCCGATATCGTAGCAGGTAATTTGAACTCCTCCCCTATTCGTACTATGCGTACCCATTCTACTTGTTTCAAATCAAATGGGAAAAACCCTACCGCCACAGGTAACTCCTACTCCGCTTCTTCGTCTACCGAAAATTCTAATGGGAAATCATCAGATAATGTGCCCACTTCAAGTGATATGTCTGCCTCTGATTTTAATTTTCTAACTGAACAATTGAATCTAATGATTGATGGAAGGATTACGTTTTTCTAATGGATCCAAATAATAATTTAAATATTTTAAAATGGAATGCTCGTTCTCTGAAAGATAAAGAGGACGAGCTGTTTAATTTTCTTACAGCTAATAACGTGCATATAGCAGTTATTACCGAAACTTATTTGAAACCTGGATCAAAACTCAAAAGAGATCCTAACTTTTTTGTTTATCGTAATGATCGTCTTGATGGGGCATGTGGGGGAGTTGCAATCATCATTCATAGGAGTATAAAACATCAACTGTTTTCGTCATTTGAAACTAAAGTTTTTGAAACTTTAGGTGTTTCTGTTGAAACACAGCTTGGTAAATATACTTTCATAGCTGCCTATTTGCCTTTTCAATGCTCTGGACAGCAAGTTAATTTGCTCCAAACTGACTTGCGAAAATTGACTCGCAATAAGTCAAATATTTTTGTCAGTAGTGACTTTGATGCCAAACATCGGTCAATAAATAATTCTCAAAGTAAATCCAACGGCAGAATTTTATTTGATGAGTGCTCTTCAGGATATTTCTCAATTCAATACCCTGATAGCCCTACATGTTTTTCCTCTAATAGAAATCCATCTACTCTACGATTGACTTGGTCTTAACCGACTCTAGTCATCTTTGTAGCCAATTAGTTACTCATGCTGATTTTGATTCTGATCATGTCCCTGTTACATTTCAAATGTCCCATGAAGCGATTCTCAATCCTATCTGCTCCACTTTCAATTATTTTCGAGCCGACTGGAATATATATGAAACGTATATTGACTCTAATCTTGATGTTAACATTTCATTACAAACTAAACTTGATATTGAAACTTTAACAAGTTCCATTGTTGAAGCCAGGAGCATTGCAATTCCAAAATGTGAAGTAAAATTTGAATCCGTGATTATAGACGATGATCTTAAACTCTTGATCCACCTTAAAAACGTGAGTAGAAGGCAATTTCAACGCACCTGCTATAAAAATTATATGGCAGGATTTGCAGAAAGAAATCAAGAAACGTTTTGCACAATTAAGAAACAAAATTTTGAAAATAAGATTTCTCAATTGGACCCTGGGCTCTAATCCCTTTTGTAAATTATCTAAAAATTTGAAAAAAACCTCAGAAGCCAATACCGGCATTGAAAGAGGAAAACAAATTATTACTAACTAATTGCGAAAAAGCTCAAAAACTTGCTATGCAGTTTGAAAGTGCGCACAGGTTTAATTTAGGATTTACTAGTCCAATGAAAATCAAGTTACTCAGGACTTCGAAAATATTCTAAATCAAGAGAACGTTTTCGAAAATGCCTGGGAGACTGATTTGGAAGAAGTGAGAACTATTATTAAAAAAATCAAAAATATGAAAGCCCCTGGCGATGATGGAATTTTCTACATCCTCGTCAAGAAATTTCCAGAAAGTAGCTTATCATTTTTAGTTGATATATTTAACAAATGTTTTCAATTAGCACATTTTCCTGACAAATGGAAAAATGCCTAGGTTGTTCCAATTTTAAAACCAGACAAAAATCCTGCAGAAGCTTCTAGCTATCGTCCAATCAGTTTGCTTTCCTCCATCAGTAAACTTTTTGAAAAGGTCATTTTGAAAAGAATGATGGCCCACAGCAACGAAATATCAATTTTTGCCAATGAACAGTTCTGATTCCGCCATAGACATTCGACCACTCATCAACTTTTACGTGTAACAAATTTGATCCGTTCCAACAAATCTGAAGGCTATTCTACTGGTCTTGCTCTTCTAGACATAGACAAAGCATTCGACAGTGTTTGGCATGAAGGTTTGATCGTAAAACTAAAAAACTTTTATTTTCCAACATACATTGTTAGAATAATTCAAAGTTATCTGTCAAATCGTCCACATCAGGGTAATTATCAGAACTCCAGATCTGAAAGACTTCCTGTAAGAGCTGGTGTTCCTCAAGGCAACATTTTGGGACCAATATTATACAATATTTTCATATATGACTTACCTGAGTTACGGAAGGAATGTTAGTTGAACAACTATTGATTTTAGAGACCGAAGAATCTTCTGCATCTCCATAGTTGTCATGGAAAGGATATTGGGATAAGGTAAGGATCTGGGAGTCATCTTTAGTTGATGATGCGATCCTTGATATATTCACGCCTGACCGGATTCGCGATATTATTCGATAAATGAATTGTATGCCGAACAAGTGTTCATCGTTCGCCCCCGCAGGAGCAAGCAACGCGACCAAAGGATCAAACACTACTAACACTAATCACGCGATCCGCGACTCTTATATACTATCGTGCCGCGCGAGCGACGCGCAACACGATTGATCCTGCTCGCATCACCTGCCCCCGCAGGAGCAAGCAACACGGCCAAAGGATCAAACACTACTAACACTAATCACGCGATCCGCGACGCTTATATACTATCGTGCCGCGCGAGCGACGCGCAACACGATTGATCCTGCTCGCATCACCTGCCCCCGCAGGAGCAAGCAACACGGCCAAAGGATCAAACACTACTAACACTAATCACGCGATCCGCGACTCTTATATACTATCGTGCCGTGCGAGCGACGCGCAACACGATTGATCCTGCTCGCATCACCCGCCCCCGCAGGAGCAAGCAACGCGACCAAAGGATCAAACACTACTCAATAACACAGAACACCTAGATATAAGAAATGAATGTAATGTTTGGAATAATACTAATAAAGAAATAAAAAAAAGTTAAACGACGAGAATAAAGAAATAAAAAAAAGTTAAACGAGAAGCTTGAACAAAAGAAATATGACTCAGCGTGCATACAAGTGAATAACTAAATATCGGCTAAATTCTTTAAATTTATTGTTATTGTCTACTCATAAATTGAATTATTACGTGCTATAGTGTAATTAATGAATTCCCTAGATTGTCTTATAAATTGTATTCCTAAAGAAACCTACATCGAAGAACTTTGTGGCAGTGATTGAATTAGTATTTTCATTTATTTCTTATATTGGCACAGTTAGTCGTAAGTTAAGCATAATATTATTTGAATTGATATTCACACTAATTATGTCCTACGTATAGCAAATAGTACCGAGAGAAGAAATCATCCGTAAGTGCTTTTACACCGGTTGAGTTGGAAACCAATTTGTAAGAATTCATTAGTTTGTAAGCATTGTCAAAATCTAATATCGCAATATATTTCAGTCGAGTTGCTAGTTATACACAACTACGGGAAGTTTTCACAGTCAGCATACTGCTTATATTTGGTTGGAGTTAAGCTAAAAAATATACACGACCACATTTATTGTAAATTAAAGTCTTTAGGATTAGATGAACCTCATGTATACGATTTCATTTACCCACTTGTCCCATGGTACCTTACTGTATTTCTCTGCCTGTGGGTCATATTGGCCCCAGAATACAGACAACGGGTTAAATAAAATCTATGAACGCCAAAAACTTCAAAGTTCCAAATAGAATAATGCTTTTCGTTCGATCGTTTGAGACGCATCTCGTTGTTCAACCTATTTATTCGCCTACAAAGCATGATGCCGGCGATGGATGTTGATCAGCTGTTCGGTTCGTTCTACCTGTTTGGTGAGTTGCGCGTCGCGTTTACGCGATCTCTACCCGGCGCGTTTGGGATCAATAAGGCAATGAGTTAATCATACAACGTAGGTATTTTGGCGAATTATGTTGGGAATATGGTTTACTAAATATTTATTTGAATTTGTAGGTAGAATTTTCCAAAAGTAACACTGGAAACCCTTGGATGGTCCAAGTGTTGTCAGACTGACGTCAGTTGAGCGCATTGTACGATAAGTATTGGTTCGATTCTTGCTTCACCCATCGAAACGATTCGTCAGGAATTTTTCTCGGATGTGCCATTGTAGCATGTTTGTCCGTTGTCTAGTGTTAAATTACACTCTTCAAGTTAAACTTTTAAATTTCTTAGCTTTGGATAGACCCCACATTTAAAGCGAAGTAGGCCGTCATTGAAATTTGTATGCGTAATCCTATATTATTTAGAGATAACTTGCAAAGTATTGACTAACAAATCTGAAAACTATTTCAAATCCAAAGGTATCGACCGTGATAATTATATTTTGAATTTGTCGGTCTATTTTGCTTAAAGTAAGAGGGAGCATGGAGAAGAAAGCAATGAATACTAGATGGATAGGTACCGTAAGGGAACGGCGAGAAGAAATGGATTAGATGTTGAAGCGGGCATACCATATGAAACATTATTACTTGAAACGTCCTTCCTTGGGGCTAGCGCCCCCTATGGGAACGGCTTGACGTGTTTTTAGAATGAAACTACCAATACACCATGTCTTGTCGAGCAAAATAGACCAAATATGCCGGTAAACAAATTCAAAAAAAAAATATTTTAAATCATTAAAACAGCCATTCAAATCAACGTGCAACAATTTTTGGGTCTTGTTTTTGTTAATATCTTAGCTATTTTTCGACCAAATTTAAAAATCTATAGTTCATCATGAGTTAAATAATGGGGTGTATGGCATCGTACATAAAATAAGTAACGCATGAAGGGGAGGGAGGTTAAGCCTCCGTTACTTATTGTTACAACAAAAAGAGGGGAGGAGGTTCCGGTTACCGTTACGTAACAAATATAGAAAATGCGTTTGATAGCCTTCCTTAGCCAAGTGGTTAGAGTCTGCAGCTACCAAGCAAAGCTATGTTGAAAGTGTCTGGGTTATATTCCCGGTCGGTCCAGGATCTTTTCGTAATGGAATTTTCCTCGACTTCCCTGGGAATAGAGTATCATCGTATCTGCCACACGATATACGAATGCGAAAATGGTAACTTAGGCAAAGAAAGCTCTCAGTAAATAACTGTGGAAGTGCTCTTAGAACACTACGCTGAGTAGTCGGCTCAGTCCCAGTGGGGAAGCAAGAAGAAGAAGACGAGGAAATAAAATTATTTTTTTTGACAAGAAACATATTTTCACGGTGCAATCTTCCTTTTCTAATAAATCTGAAAACATGGGGTAATGTCTTGAGTGAGCGTTACGTAATTAGAGGTGAGGGAGTTCGATGAAACGTTACTTATCTTAACATAGGGTGAAAAATAACGAATATTTGCGTTATGTAATTTTCCAAACTTTTGCAGATGACTTGAATAACTGTTTTATTGATTTTAAATAGTTTTCAGATTTTTTCGACTATACTTTGCAAGTTCTTCACAAACATATAGGCTTGCGGTTCTAATTGCATTGATTCAAAAACTTGATCGATCCAATTCTGAAAAAGTAGACATTTTTTACAGTGTATTTGTTTTAAAAAAAGGTAACAAGTTCAAAGAATAATTTAGTATACAAAATTCATTTTTTGTTGTTAAATACCTACGAAGTAAGATTAACTAAGCCTTTCGAATGAGCCATAAAGTTTCAATTAGGCATGGAATCAAAGATATATGGACAAACCACTTTTGTATGGTTTATGGCGTGTTTCTAAACTTTTACACGGGAGTGCAGGTAAGTTCTGCTGTCTGCTTCGTTTCACAGTAAAGACGCAACGGAACACGACGATCGCGGAAAATGGTTTGTTTACACACCGCCTGCTTCGCTCTTCGGACGGCGCGGTCGGCAGCTTTACATGGCAGCTTGGTTTGGCGCTGAAGTTTCAGTTGTATACGAGATCGCGATTGAATTAGACGCATTTTTACCTGAGCTATAGGGTAGCTTTTTCTACACGTGCGTGCAAACGTTTGCAAGACAAATTGTGATTGATTCGGAAAATTAAACGGAAGTTTGAGTGCGTTGACTTCGTTGAGAAACTCGAGAACGGAGTGGTAATACTTGTCTCGCTGTGCAATAGCCAATGGCTCAAAACTACTAGGTTGTTGAGTGTGAATTAGACTTAACTGCAAGGTGTCAATACTAGCTGCATTAATAAATTTTTAATTGCAAATTTAGTTTATAACTACTTAGTGGGCAGTGTTCTAATGTATACAGCTGCAATTATCGTGTGCTCGTGCAGTGGTTAATCAGCTTGGTAGTTCAGTGCAGTGTATAGAACCAAGTGAAGCGGACAGCCACTTTTTTTCGGTTGGTCGACATTGGCAGCGTGAAAAATAAAGCATTTTTCACAGTTGGAGACGTTGTTTGAATTGTTTTTTGTCTGAACATTCCAAAAGGTAGGCTTTTATGATTAATCATTGATTTCATGCTCACATTTACTACAAAAAATACGGTTTTATTTGTCTATCTATCTATTTATATAAATAACAATGGGATGGTGTTTGTATGTCACGAGGTGGCTTAAGAACGGGTCAACAAATTTTCATTTGTTTCCACTGTTATATTCCTCCACAACTCCAACATGTTCATGGGAGATAAAAGTTCAGGAAATCCAACGGAAAATGAGGGAAACATGTGAAATACAATTTAGACATTTTGAACAGGGTTTTTTAAAGCCTATCTAAGAGCTCACTGGGCAATACAACGCATGCCGGGACAACTAGTTTCAAGTTAATCTGTAAATCATAAAAACTCTGTACTTTAAAGAAATCATGTATCACTAGTAGTACGTACATATGTATATAATATTAGTTTAAAGCTGACTTGCAAGAACACCATTTAGACCGGCAAGTTTTTTTTTTCAATTTATAATAACTCAACATTTTGCTTTTGTTTATCTTTCATTTCAAATTTCCTGCTTAAGGTGATTATAAAACGAAGCCAAACCTTAAATTTTCAAGAGCACAAGACTTGAGAACCAAACAGCGCTCCGCGTTGAAAATCTATCCCATTGGTCACCACCAGCAAGCAAGCAATTTGATTGATTTTCAACGCCAACTGTTGTCAGATTCTCTCGTCTTGTGCACTTGAAAATTCAAAGTTTGGCTTCGTTTTATAATCACCTTAATATCGCCGAACGTAACTAAAATGATCGATTGCTGGTTGTTGAAACATTATCTATTAACTTGTAAGAGAGATTGTTTACAAGCAATAGTTTTCTAAATTCTTTTGAAACACACTCGCCTATTAGCTGGGAGTTTGATCAATTTTAAAATACACATTTTTTTTTCCTGAAACCATTTTTCGATTTTTTGTATATATAAATCTATTATACTGGTGGTCCCGGCAAACTTCGTCCTGCCATCAAGTAGGCTGTTGAAAAATGGCAGGCAATCTCCCATACAAAATGACACAATAATATTCTACCGTTTATAAGACTATTCCGAAGACTTTCCAAAACTTTTTCTACGCACGAACACGTCGGAAACCTTGGCTAATACAACAGTGAAAGAATTGTGAAAATCGGTTTAACCGTTCTCAACCCATTTCGTGACATACAAACACCATTCCATTTTTATTTATATAGTAGATAGATAGATAGATATACTATGTAGTGCATTCTAATAAATATCTTTTGAATACGTTGCAATGGTAGTTACGCCCTTTTCACATAACCATATAACATATTAAAATAGATCTACCCTTCCAAAGTCAATTATTTTGTTTAGAAACTCCGAAAATGCTTTTCTCATGAAATAGATTGATTTTGTTTTGTTGAACAACTAACAGCGGTTGATTTAGAATCTGGCCAACTACAAATAAATACACGCACGTGCTACAGATCAAGAGTTGTATTATAGCCCTAGGATTGTTGTGTTGTCGGTTGTCGGGCTACCGGCATTTTCTTACTAAATACCTACATAGTTAAATCGCGTTTGGATAATTGTGCGTTCGGCTTTGCGATATTTTACATATAGAACGTAAATGATCTAATCAACCTTTTTGTTATTGTTAAAGGATCAGAAATAGTTCGTTATGCATAAAACCCCGAAACAGTTTGTTTTCAAGATTTTTATTTTATTCTTTTCAAAACAAGTACTGGTAGCTTAATAATCGATTGCAGTTTAAAGATTTTTAATGTTTGTTTCATTTTCAGTCCACCTATAATTATTCATATAATTCAAGGTCGATTTTCGATTTTGGGGTAACTTTGGATAATGTGTATGTAAATACATGAGCATGCACAAAGTATTACGTGCCGGTCAAATCGAAATTATTTTTTTCCTTTTCAGGGATAACTTTCTTTCTTTTTTTCTTCGCTACTCGGAGGCAAAAATTGTAAACCTATGTGAATATCGGCTATTTTGTTCAAAATTCCAGTATCATTTCTGAAAAACAAGGACACCGTCTTCAGCCATTTAGCTGCACGGACTGCAACTTAACACTAGACAACGGACAGTGACACAGCCGAGAAACATTCCTGACGAAAAGTTTCAATGGCTGCAGCGGGAATCGAACCCACACCCCATGACACGATACGCTTAACTGCCAGACGACACTAACCGCTCGGCCACGAACGAGATTCGACTACTAGGGGAACTGTGGGTAAAATGAACAGGTTTGTGTTTTACGGTAATTATGCTATAAATCTACGCAAAATATAGCAACATCCTTAATCCTCAGACTAAGGAACTATTTCGACAACTCTAGAGTGATCTAGAACTGTCAAAAGACGGAAAAGTAAACAAAAACAAAGTACGTCTCTCCATTTTCTCATATGATGTAATTTTTCACTAGTGGAACTTAAGGTTTTTATGATTAAAATTATCAAAAACCTATTAAACAGCGTAGCACACCATATCTTTAAAGTATTTATGATAAGTAGACGGAAATTTAAAGTATTTTTGTCTTCTAAATTATTAGAACAAATGATTTGAATATGTTGATTCTTTGGGGGTAAAATGAACGACTCGAGATGGGGGTAATATGATCACCATGGCAGGACGAATGCTGACGGATTTGATTTCAGATGCTGAGAGTTTTCCGGAGAAAATACAAAGACAGACATGGATAGACATCCAAATGGTCGCGGCTAAACGTTCCATCAATTCCGGAATGTCTGTGAGATATGCATTGATCATGTACCAAATGCCGAGAATTATACCGCAACCCGTACAATTTGAATGGTGTTCATTTTACCCCCACTACATGTTCATTTTACCCCCAACATGTGTTCATTTCACCCCCAGTAAATGTTCATATTACCCCCATTGTATGTTCATTTTACCCCCAAGTATATGTTCATATTACTCCCGTTACATGTTCATTTTAACCAAATGTTTGGAACATTGATTCTGTGTAAAGAAATTTTCAAAATTATAAGAATGTTGATAAAATTCTATTTCTATCACAATATTTCATCTTGTTACATTGCATAAACATCCCTCTTCAATTCTGAGCAATTGAAAATGAATCTGACAGCTTCATAAGCAAGAAAACATGAAAATTGCTTAGGGTGTTCATTTTACCCCCAGTTCCCCTACTAGAGTATTAGCGCATCTAGGGATGGGGAACAGACTATGTCACGCTAAATTTCAACTTTTTCGACACCTACCCCCCCCACTTGGTCACACTTTTTGTATGATTCCTCCGAAAATTTTGTAAGGCCTGTCACGCTTGGTTCAACCCCCTTCAACGATAAATGTTGGATGTCCTATGTCCACAAAGGAATAATTCAAACGCAGGGCGATAATGAGCCTATGATGATGGCCAAATATGAATTAACAAAATTCAATCCTTGTTTCTGAGAAAATCGAGAATGTCTCTCACATATCGCTCTCTATAACAATCATTATTCACAACCCATCATAAGAGTCTGGGGAATATGTGGGGATATGTGCATGATAAAACCCATCTAAACAAGCTCCAAATCTAAGGGCACTATTGAAAAGGATGCTTGGGGGTTGGTTGGCATGTCAGTGAGATAAAATACCTACCCCAATGGTAAAAAAAACGAAAAAAAACGGGTTTTATTATCACTCACTCTTAAGGGCTCTCGTTCGCTGCTGTAACTTATCAATTTTGTTGCAACTTGGAGCGATACAGATGGGATGTTTTTCTGTGCTTGCTTCGATCGTACTTCAAAATCAAATCAGAACAGAATGAATTCTGTAATGGACCGATGCACGAGTTCACTAATTTGACGTTTGAGCGGTGCCGAATTCACTCGTTGCCATGGTCACGTAAATAACACGGCACCGCTCAAACGTCAGATAGTAAACTTGTGCATCGGTCCATAGTCCATTTTACCAGACGTTATTGTCGCACCGCCACCAAACCGGATCGCGCCAGCTAGACTCGCGACGCGCCTCAACTCGCCACATTTTTAGTTTTTTAGTGTGGCGCTGCATTCTTACGATTTTCATGAACACAGCGTACTATTCACATATTAGCTGCGACGCTTTGGACCCGAGAAAACAATACTTTCAAATAAGTGTTAATCTTGATTTCTACCGGATGCATAATATTGAACAGCTGATCGCTTATTTTATGAATGAAATTTTGACAGAAGAAGGTGTCTTAACGTGTGAAAATAACAGCAATATCATCAGTGTTGTCGTTTCGTGTAATATTTACTATGCCTGTTTGTATTGAAGGTGGGGCAAAAATTGTATCTTGGTGGAATAATCAATATTTCCAGAAAAAAAACGATGAAAAAAATAAATACCACACATTGGCATATTTTGCTAAACTAAAAGTAACATGGATTCTAGGCAATTTGAAATTTCCCCCGCATTGTGTGTCGAACTTTTACCCGCTGATTCGAACTTTCGCCTCATTTTGGGTCAAAAATGGATTCCAAGAATTAATGTCAACACTAATTCATCTCAAAGCATCTTTATGATATGCCTAGAAACGCCCTTACATCTTCTATTTCTTATTATTCTTCTTCTTGGGATTACGTCCTCATTGGGACAGAGCCTGCTTCTCAGCTTAGTATTCTTACGCGCACTTCCACAGTTATTAACTGAGAGCTTTCTTTGCCAAAGTTGCCATTTTCGCATTCGTATATCGTGTGGCAGGTACGATGATACTCTATGCCCAGGGAAGTCAAGGAAATTTCCATTCGAAAAGATCCTGGACCGACCGGGAATCGAACCCAGACACCTTCAGCATGGCTTTGCTCTGTAGCCGTGGACTCCACTCGGCTAAGGAAGGTCCTCACATAAAAAATGTAATAAGATGTTTTCATTTTGTTTCATGTAATGAAAGTTCGATCAAAAATTACAATTTCCAAGTCGAAAAACAACATATAGTCATAAAATTTTCAAACCTCAATCGTGAAAGTCGCTTACTTGAATAGCATTCGAACTACCATGAAATTTATAATATTTGTTTTGTATTGAGCTAGAAACTTTGAACAGAAACTCTTGCCCCACTCAAATGTTTGTCCCACTTTACTCTAACCTTTAACACAGCTATTATCGATAACGCTCTGCAATTTGAGTTGCCTCAATCGGTTGCAGCCTAGTAGAATCATTTGAAAATTTCTGGGTAAATCATAAGTAAATAGATTCTTTCCGATACCTTGTCAGTTACTGTTACTGTTTCTGGATGGATGCTGACAAGATCCTTGCAAAATTTCAGAGAAGGTCCTTAATAAGCTTTTGTTGAGATTACCGGCACATTTGTTCTAAGAATGTTGACAGATTTTGAGTAGGCCATTAGCGGACTCTTTTCAATGATTTTAATTGATGCCGGGTTTTAATCTTCTTGAAAGATTCTAGGTAAATTTATTACAAAATCCTCAGTGATTTATTTGCCCAATCTTTGAATAAATTTTCTGCGGATTTTTTGATTCCATCTTAGAAGCTTCAAGTCACATTTTGAGTGTGGTCTATTTGGTAGAACCCTTATGACTTAACTGATTCCTTCAGATGTTTTTGAGCATAAAAAAGACTATATTAAGGTGCAAGAAAAAATGGCTCAAAAGTCAGAACTGAAAAAGCAGTTTTCTCCTTTTAAAACAATAAATTGATGAAAATAAGAACACACAGCCTTTTTATTTGGCAAATAAAAGGGCAGTGTGTTTTTATTTTCTTCGATTTGTCTATTCAAAAAGAGAAAACTGCTTTTTAAGTTTAGACTTTTGCACCATTTTTACTTGGGCCTTAATAGCTATAAGTTATTGCGATTTTTATAATTGATAAAATTGTATGAGCTTTTCAGGGCAGTCACTCATAGCTTAATATTATACGAACCCATGTTACATTAATTCAAATAAAATGGCGGTCAAAATATTCTTATATCGAATAGAAACATGGTAATATCTCCAAAACCGATAGTCACAAACAAGGGAAATTAAAAAATAGAATTTTTTTCTGGAACCTTATTTTTGACAGTGATAGTATAGAAGTAGACATCGTGTGCCAAAATGCACTCAAATTAAGAATTCAAACAATGATCTAAAAATGTCGAAAATCTCAATTGTTATAGTTATTCATGTGTTCTAGGAAGCTGAAAAAATACCGTTGCCTTTAGAGGGGTGAGGGTGAGAAAAAAACATTCTTGTGAAACAGCTTTAAATTTGCTACTTTTTAAATGGAAAAAAGCTCTAGAGGATAAGAAAGTTATTATGACCATATTTTTAGATTTAAAAAGAGCCTTTGAAACAATTGACAGGAAAAAAATGATCAATACTCTAGGAAAACTTGGAATTGGTGGAAAGGTTATTGAATGGTTTAGAAGTTATTTGACTATGAGAATGCAGTGTACTTTATATAGAGGACAAGAATCGGAGTGCAGAAGAGTTGACTTAGGGGTTCCACAAGGTAGCGTGCTAGGGCCAATTCTTTTTATTTTACACAGCCATTCCATGAAAAACCGATCTAGTGGGTCACCGAATTCCGTGAAAATTTGCTATTTTGTTCCTTATCCGAAATAAGGATACACGTATTTTTGGATTTTTTGTTTAGGGTGACCATTTCTGAAATAGGGTGACCAGAAAAATCGCGATTTTGAAATTTTTTTATTTTTTAAAAAATTATAACTTTTGAACCGTTTGAGCGATTTTCAATATTTTTGGACGAAACGAAAGCTAAAAATTTGAACTTTTCAGGAAAAATATAAAATTTTTCAAAAATTGATTTTTTTACATGAAAAAACTCAATAATTTCCATTTTTTCATGTTTTGAAGGCGTCGGGACCAAAGGGGCTATTGCTGTTCTCATTTTTTCTTGAAAGTTCAGAAAATTTTACGTCTACTGTCAAATTTTCAGCGATGTATGTTTTTTAGTTTTTGAGATATATTTTTTGAAAATAAAAAATCAGTCATTTTTCATCGGTACACACTGTAGGTCTCAGCGCATTATTTTTTTTATTTTTTAAAATATCATAACTTTTGAACAGCTCAACCGATTTCCAATCTCTTTTTATGGAATGAAAGCTTAAGATTTCAACTTTTCAGAAAAAATATGAAGCTTTGAAAAAATATTTTTTTACATTAAAATTACAAAAAAAACTAGAAATTTTTAAAAATTTTCATGTAAATTTTTTTTTTTCGAATTTTTTAATTCTGTCTGAAAACTTAGAATCTTAAGCTTTCATTCCATAAAAAAAGATTGGAAATCGGTTGAGCTGTTCAAAAGTTATGATATTTAAAAAAAAAAATCAATGCGCTGAGACCTACAGTGTGTGCCGATGAAAAATGACTGATTTTTTATTTTCAAAAAATATATCTCAAAAACTAAAAAACATACATCGCTGAAAATTTGACAGTAGACGTAAAATTTTCTGAACTTTCAAGAAAAAATGAGAACAGCAATAGCCCCTTTGGTCCCGAGGCCTTCAAAACACGAAAAAACGGAAACTATTGAGTTTTTTCATGTAAAAAACACACTTTTTGTGAAATTTTATATTTTTCATGAAAAGTTAAAATCTTAGGCCTTCATTTCGTTCAAAAAGATTGAAAATCGGTGGAACGGTTCAAAAGTTATAATTTTTTAAAAACTAAAAATTTTGCAAAATCGCGATTTTTCTGGTCACCCTATTTCGGAAATGGTCACCCTAATCAAAAAATCCAAAAATACGTGTATCCTTATTTCGGATAAGGAACAAAATAGCAAATTTGCACGGAATTCGGAGACCCACTAGATCGGTTTTTCATGGAATGGCTGTATACATAAACGATGTCAAGGATGTAGTAACGTTGGGTAATTTGAGTTTGTTTGCTGATGACACAGTATTGTTTGTAATTGCAGACAGCATTGAAGCAGCATATGCGGTAATGAGGGTTGAACTAAATAAGTTAACGGAATGGTTGAAGATCAAGAAATTGAAGTTAAATGTAACAGAAACTAAGTATATGGTAATAACAAACAAATCTAGGAACGGATATTTGGATACATTGTCTATTGATGGTGAGGTTGTGGAGCAAGTAAAACTGGTGAAATACTTAGGAGTAATAGCATAGCATAGCATAGCATAGCATAGACTGACTGTACATGTCAATGGTTGCTACTCCGTGATTGATCGGAACTGGTAAGAATTGCACTACGATCCAAATGAATAAGGGATGGGAGTTTCCGCTTACTCTCGAAGTGCAATTTTAGCAGATCTAATATTATTGATCAATAACGGCGCCGGCCAAGTCCTTACAGTCAGTTGGGATGGGGAAGGAATGTTAGGGTGTAATGATTGTTGCTTCTAGAGACCGAGAATACTTCTGCATCTCCACAATCACCACGGGAAGGGTGTTTATCAGTGATGGAGGAGAAGATCTGGGAGTCACCTCTGGTCGGTGATGCGATCCATGGACAAGGGGGAAATATACGACTTATATTTAAAGCTAGTTTTGTATTTTTGTCTCGAGAAGTTTTTGGTAGAAGCTTTAAAAAATACGTCAACATCTATAATGTCGAACAATTCAAAAGACGTTTTTATTAATGACGAAAACTGAAAATTACATGTATATATTTTAAATTATATGAAACAGGAATAATGCCGACACTTGTAGTGACGAACCATACACGCCAACTTGAAAGTATCCACCAAATGAGTACCATGTACTCTTTTTTATTGCCGATACGAAGCTGTCAAAAGAAGGGTACATTTCCCAAAACAATAAATGGGTATTTCGTACTCTTAATTAACATCGCTTAGCGCAAATAAAGATGGGTAATATCAGCGACCATTTTTTATTTGTCAAGTGCTTTGAATTGAAGAAGTTTATCAAACTTTACGTTTTAAAAGGTGTTCTACAACAGTGAAACATTGATCAAATCATGAAGGTAAATCATTAAAGCAACTTTTTGGTTCTGCGTGATTGCATTGATTGAAGCATTATTTATTTCTTTGAACTTTACCAGATGCAGCAAAACCCGGAGTCTGGAACAAGTGCACTGCTCGCAGGAGGAGGACAAAAATTGTCTCAACTATTTCCAGACGCCATGGTAGTTTGTTTAATTATTGAAATATACTAGTTATTAAATGAAGACTTCAGTGTTTTATCTTATCCTATTGACTCGATATACTGAAAACACCAGCAGCATTTTTTTTTTTTTTCAAAAAGTTGGGTATTTTGTACCCCTTTCTGATCAGCAACAGGGGAGTAAAAAATACCCATTTTTTGAAGTTCCGGTTGAATACTCTTTAATGGGTAAACGGGATATACCCATTAAATGAGTTAAGCCACTTAAGTGGAAAATGGGTACGAAAGTACCCATTAATGGGTACTTTGAAGTTAGCGTGTAAGATAATTGTTAATAATGTCAAAAAGAGAAAAATATATGTATATTGAAATTGTATAAGAAAATAGCATAATGCCGACACTTATAGTGACGAACCATACAAAGTTTGTTTTAATATTACATAGAAGTTACGCTTTCAAGAAAAAATGTGTTATCATAAGCATGAAACGAACTCACCAGTTGGTAATCCATTCTCGACTGAACACAAAACTGACACTGACAGCAAAACTTCTTGGCGTCCCGAAAACAAACCGTCTTGCTTGGGCCTTCCCATACACCTACCCAGCAAGACGCTCCACAACAGGGAAAAAAATATTCTCCGGCGACGAAAACGCGCGAAATCGTGAGCAAAATCGATCGGACGACGCAAAACCGAACTGTCCTGCTTGGGCCTCACAAAGCACTCTAAAACTGGTGAAATATTTAGGAGTAATAGTTGACGAGAAACTAAATTTCAACAAACATATTGACTACATAATACGCAAAGCAGCATCAAAGTATGGAATGTTATGTAAAATCAACAAATATCTGACGTTCGATAGCAAAATAATGCTATATAAAACTTTAATCGCCCCACATTTCGAATACTGCGCTTCGATACTGTTTCTGGCTTCAAAACGACAAATGAGAAGGATGCAAACTGTGCAGAATCGGACAATGAGATTAATATTAGGATGTGACAGAATGACTTCAAGTCGACTAATGAGAGTAGTTCTACAATGGATGTCAGTATCAGAGAGAATAACCTTTCGAACACTGACTCTTGTTTTTAAGATAAGAAATGGATTGACACCGAAAAATTTGACCGAGAACGTGCAATACGGATCAGACGTGCATCGATATGCGACACGAAGAGCAAATGACTTTCGACTACCAAATTTGACAATGACGGGAACACAGAATTCATTATTTTTCAAATGATTTTTCAATTCACTTCCAGATGAAGTAAAGTATGAGACTAATGAAAATCGATTCAAGCGGAAATGTAAACCATTAATAAAAAATCTGATGGAAACTTAAGAAAACAAGACGATGAACATACGCGGGAGCCAGACGAATCTAATAACGCATAGAAGACGATGACACATGAGGACACTACGAATCAAATATCAAATTGATAAACCAAGTCTTGTAAGCCTCCCCTTTGCAAGAAGCGTATGGGGTGGAGGAGGAGTTCGAAAGTTAAAACTCCTATGGGACCATCAAAAAAAAAAAAAAGAAAGATGATGATGATGATGATGATGAATCTAACGCTCCTAAATATGCTTCCCAGAATGCTTTCAAGTGCCATAAACATGCTTAAAACCATTGAAACCACAACGTCCACTTGACCTTGCGGTTTTTAGAGTACCGATCTAACTTAGCTTTAAAAAGTGAAAGAATAAGTACAGACGGTATACTTGCATACTTCAGCAAATCCACTGCCACCAGTTGCCAAAACAATCCATTCACATTGCCCATGATGCGGTTTCGCACTTCCCCGCGGCTTTTTTTTGTATATGGCATTTCTGTTCGTCCGCTTCAACTTGACTTTTTTTCTCGTAATCAAAAATAAGTATAATTGAACCGTAAACCAAGCCATATCACAACATCGACAACTACAAAGAAATCCATTGAGCACACCAATATACGCAACTTTCAGGAACACTTGTTTCGGGCGATGTCATGAACTTATCCATGCCCAAAATGATACAACTTTACCACTAAGATTCTATTCAAGGATTTTGTAGATATCCTTGAAGACATATTGGTGGTATATAAACGCTGCTGTCGGGTTCACTTGACCTGCATTTTCCTGTTCATACAATGAAGCCGGGTCCCCCAAACGAGCAAGTCATTTGACCATGACCGTAGAAGATGGACTCGCTAATGGACAAATCTCTATACGATGCGTCTCCTACATACATTGATTGTTATATAGATAAAGCATTCACCATCGATTATTGTTCGATTGTAACGATTTAGCTAATTAATGTACATATATCAGAACAAACATTTGAAACGAAAGTCAGTTTAGCTCTTATTATTCTTCATCATTCAACAGGAAAACTGTTCGCAATGATTTGTGATTCGTAATAATTGGCATCAAATAAATGATACCCCTTTGTTCAAATAAGAGTGCTTGTATGTAGCTTGAACGATATGACTTTTTGAATTCACAAAATGCAGGGTTCAGCGTTCTATAATGACCGTTAATTATTTCAAATAAAATTTGAATCCCACTTTCTAAATAAATGAATCACTAGATCACAGAGTTATATCTATAACCTATTTGCATAATAAATTCGAAAGCAAATGATAAGTTGTGCTTACTGTTTACGTTGAGCGTCTAGATGAGAGAAAGAGCATGAAAGTTTTGCGTAAATTCTTGATAGTATCGTCATAACTACCTCTGCTGTCTAAACCGCGTAATTTTACGGCTATATAGCAGTCAAACACCTTGGCTAGTTGATAGTGGAACAGGTAGTAGTTTAATCGGAATGCATAAAAGGGCAAAACACAGAAAGAAAACGTGCACGCGAAGGGTAGAAACTGCCAGCTGTTATACGTGAGCTAATGTGCTATGTGTAATTACACAATTCTATTGTTTTACGAAGAAGACGATACGGCTAGCTAATTTCCACAAGCGGGCAGTTGCATATTGAAACGATAGGGTCATCTGAGTGGAAATTCTAGATTGATTGATTATAGTTACGGTATGCATCTTTGTGTGCTAGAAAGTAGACTGCATTAAACTCTTAATAAACGAAATACGATTGCAATAAGACTGATATTGTAGGTGTTCGCTTTTAGTAAATGAACACTTGTTAATCATAAAATCGTACAGGTATCCAAATAATGTTAACCTTTATTTAAGCCAACTGGTAGCAAACTCTGACTTTGATTCTGAGCATGTTTTTGTTAGGTTTCAATTTTTACATTTTTATTCTCAATTCTATCAGTTCCACTATCAATTATCACAATGCTGAATACAATGCATTTGAAACATATACACAGTGCTGGACTTGAACTTCAGGGGCCCGAGTCAGAACTTATAAAGGAGGCCTTCAATACAAAACTCTGCGCGTTTTGTTATGCCACAAACTGGTGTATTAATCTTGAGTCTTAAATGGGATGATGAGACCAAATCCTTTTGAATTTATTCTTTACTTAGCCAAGCTGAACAAATCAGAGCTGTTAAGCTGCATGGTGGTAATAAAATATAACTCAGATTTGTTGGATACCAAACAACTGTTTTAGTAAATGAAGGCAGAAACAATAAATTCAATGCTTAACAAATTTCATTTCAATTAGGGTCAGAATAAGTTCAAAAAAATGTTAATTCCGATTCTATGACATTTTACGGACTGCCGTTTCCAAAAAAAAAAAAAACAATTTCCCGGAATTACCCATCTCCCGGAATGCCACTTACCGGAATGCACCAAAAATAATCTTTCGCGGATTTTGTTTTTTTGTAGCGATTAACGTACAGCTATTCAGCAAGACCACAGCTAAGTATCGCAGGTTCCAATTCCGCCGATCGAGGGTTTTTTTCGGATTGGAAAATTCTTCAACTTTCGAGGGTATAGAGTTTCTTTGTCAATTGGCAAATAATATTCTCAGTTAATCACTGTGGGAATGCTTGTCTTACAAAATTGACAAGAAGGTAGTTGGTCCAATTTGTGCGTGACATATTTTTATAATCCAGTGTTGCGAAAAGTCATATTATTCACGTTACTATTACCATTCCCAGCCCTGGTATAATCCAATTACTCCAATCCAATTACTAACCTTAGTTTAAAAGAAGGGAAAATTTCTGATGTTTAATATTAGCAGCCTTCGAAAGAAGGGTGATTCTCTATGATAATGACAGTAGCTTTAATTGCAATTCATGTTGATGGATTTGTGTATCAGTTTGGACATTATTATATTTGTTCTAACAGCATAACTCGAAAGAACAGCCTATGTATGAAAGAAGGGCAATTATCCAATGAAAATAAAGACAGTATGGATAATATTATTATTATCCATACTGTCTTTATTTTCATTGGATCCAAATATGTGCATTAAAAAAAATTGAAATTCACAACATATTTTTAGCTGTGTAGGCAGCTCAGAAGTCACTTATAGACTATGATACACACCAAATTTTTATTGCTGGTAACCAGCAAAATTTTGCTGATTTTTTTTTGTGCTGTAAATTCAGCAATCCATTCAGCAAAATAAAATTTGCTGATCGTTCAGCAATCTGGATTGCCAGAAAAATGACAGCTCTTATGCTGAACGTTCAGCAATGCGTAAACGCATTTGCTGATCAACCAGTAATTAAAATATTTTCAGTCATTCGTGAATTCGATTAAATAAATCAAATGTTTTATGATTCCACGCTAAGGTAATACTTTATAGTGTCACATGTTTTAATTGTACAATAATAGTTATTTAGGCAACAAGTTGCAAAATGATGATTTTTTCAGCACGAGTTGTACATTTATCCAACGAGGCTCGCCGAGTTGGATAAATACAACGAGTGCTGAAAAAATCGAGTTTTGCAACGAGTTGCCTACAACATTTTTTGCTATTTCGAAAAATGTCATTTCAAATGGATGAACTCTAAAAGCACAAACAAACATTTCAAGAAAACCCACATGGGCACACATCCATGCCTAGTATCAATTCAGTATTTTTCAATCACGTAGGCTGTGATACAGTAGTACCTACCCATGAATGTCACAAGTTTTCACGCTCCCATTGAAATCAGGTAAGACAGCACAAACAGTTGCTGACTACAAATGTTGGACTATTCGATTCCAAATCAGAATCACGTGGTCATTTATGGGGAGAGGGAGCGTCTGGCCAATGATCACGGTCCATACAAATTTTATAAATTTGTGTATGGACAAATGACCACGAGGGGGGAGGGGGTTGGCCAGGAGTCCCAAAAACTGATCACGTAGTTAATGGACAGCCCCTGTCGGAATCAGATCGCACAACGGATCTAGAATCAAATGCAATTGCGCTTATTCTGCGCGGCATGTGAGGCGAGACGAGGCGAATGTGGGACAATTGTCGACTCGCTCCCATTGGATTAACATTAGTCGCTTCACATCACCCGAGGTGAGAAGGACTCGTCTCGACTCACACGTCGCACAAATAAGCACACATGGCATGAAGAGACTGGGTTGTTCGGTTGATGCCTACCAAAACAGTACTGAAAAGTGCTACTTTTCAGCACCGAAAAGAGTGCTGAAAAGTAGCACTTTTCAGCATTGTTTTTTCAGTAGGAAAAGTAGGCCGTTATGTTGATCAACTTCTCAATGAAAAGTTGATTGATTTGCAACGGAATTGCAAAAATGTAATTTTATCACTCTATTTGCCACCAAGCGTTGCTCTATGAAAGACTTCGTGATCATTTGTTTCCAATAGGTTCTACGAGTTGGTGAAGACTCCAGCATATTTCGGTGTTATTCTGTAGCAATCTGATTCTTCCTCCGGTTTAACGAATGGATTTTATAACAATATCTGAAAACAGAAACAAACGTAAAATGATTCTATATTTTGAAAAGATTTTTAATACTTACAAACGCCTGTTATAGAATGGAAGAACCATCTTTTTGGTGACAAGAAAAAACTACAAGTTTTTGACAGATGTCTTGCTGATTGTTTCAGTAAACTCCAAGTTTACTGAATATGCAGCAATCAAAGTTTACTTTACTGAATTATCAGCAAAATATGCATTGCTGAATCCATTCCAGCATTTCATTTTGCTGAAAGGCAAACTTAAAATTTGGTGTGTAGTAATCATGTCACATAGAGTGACAACTGTCGAGAAACTCGTGTGATAGAGCCTTGTCGAGTGCATTGTTTTGGTCGACAGTGACTATAGTCGTTTTGGACTTATAAAATAGGGCCCTTGCAAGCAGACTGTTTTAAAAAAATCTACCTGTTTAAAATTTCTATCTTATAAAAAATCTAGCCCAATACATAACCTCGCTCACTAGCTGAAAATATGGTGGATAGAATTATTAATTTATTTCGATTTGAAAATTTTCCGTTTTGCGGTAGCCGCCAAGTCCTACCACAGCTGTCAAAGCTCTACCACAGGCTTGAGAATCATTGTATCATTGAACGAAACCTTCCAATCAAAGTATGCTAGTAGAGTACAAAGCTTTGAAAAACAACAGTCATCAATGTTGTTTCCAAGGTATCATCGCAGCCGATCGATGATGCTCTGTGAAAATCAGTAATGTGACAACTGTGGTAGCTTTCTGTTCAACAGTAGAACGGAAGGTTATCTTTAAAATTGCAATACAGTAATTTCTCGATTATATCACGGATCCAAAAAATTTTGGCGTGATATACCGAAACGTGATAAAATGAAAATGTATTTTTCTGCTTTAAAATTTCCATCAAAATGTGAGATTTATATGGCAGAAATAGAGCACATAAAATGAAAATTATATTGGAGATGGGTCCAAGAGATATATGATTATTATTGAGCCGTGATAAAATCGAACAGAAAACCGTGCTAAAATCGAGAGTGAAATAATGAAGCGATATTAAAACGAACAATGATAAAATCGAGAAACTACTGTATATTTTTTCTATTTCAAAATTACTTCATTATACTTATTATTATGGGATTCGCTGGAATATGTCTGATTATTGTGCCACTAAGGTAGTCGGTAAAACTGATTTTCACATCAGAATATCAAATATAAGTACAAAAGTTAAAATCACGTTGCCTGTTGTTGGGCACTTATAGGGTGACTTTGACAATTCTTTTCAATGCATCTCGTTGCTGGCATCAACGTCGAAAAACTAATCTATGACAATAAAGTAACTATTTACAAAGTATTCTTGTAGCTTGCCACATTGTTTTCATGATTCTGATATTACTTTGTTTTAAAAAATGGTATAGAACCGAAAATTACTTATTTTATTTACTATTGAATAGCTTTCCGGGAAATGGATTATTCCGGGAAAGGGGTCATTTCGGGAAATGTCTTTCCAGGGAATGATGTATCCGAGATATGGTTTCCGGGAAATGTCTTTCCGGGAAATGGTTAAGAACCGTAAATTCCATTAAAAAACGTGAATAAAATACAACTGGTTCAAAATCAATGGACATGAAAATTATTAAAATGTTATTAAATATGATGCTGAATCAAACAGCCATAATGGAGCTTGTTAAATGAATGAATGCCTATTGGGGTGTATTTTAGGTAACAGAAAAATCGCCGAAAAATGAAGACACGTCCTAACTTTGTGTCAGTTCTATACTGCCCATAACTGCATACTTGTAACATTCGACAATAGTAGGCATTGAGTAAATGGAATACCATGTGTGCATTTATGGCAGTATGGGAGGAAACTAAAATTTCTAAAAATTACCAAAAACTCAAACATGCTCATATGAGGCTGTAATTTTGTACAACTCATATCGCATACTGGGTTAATAGCCAGAAAATAATTCTGATAGAAATTTCATTGGTACTACATTATGAGGCTCATGTATAATCTCAATGTGACTGTTATGCGGTTACAATTACCAATGTAACAAAACTACTTGGTATTTTTTTCGAATTTTCTAGAACAATCTCACAGATTTCAGTAAGTTGATCGAAAGTATTTTATCATTTGATGACTTTCCCCGGCATTAACTCGAAATTGTCAAAAATGTCGAATGTGACAAATATGCAGTTACGGACAGTATAGAGCTTTCATAAAAGATATTTATAGGAGGTTAAACACTTTATGATTTTGTCATTTTTTTTCAAAATCAATGCCTTCATTAAACTGGTATATTTTTGTGTATTTTGTATGTGTTTTTTCGAATACCCAAGTAACCACTAGCCCGCTGATTCACCCTTTTGGCCTTATAAGGCTATTATACGGATAATAAGGGCATGTCAGCTGCATCATAGCACTATATTGGCACGCAAGTCGAATTAAAGTGCTATATGGTTATTTGAGTGGTTTCCAGGCAAACGAACAACGGTTAGCACTCGTAGGAAAATTATCAAAACAATCATATAGAGGGCATTGGTTTGTGGATTTTGGATTGGACTGAAAATTTACATTCATGTTGAATATTGGAGCCTTTACCTTATATTTTTTATCACATGTCATGAAACTGGTTCTATACGATTTTTAGATTTTCTCAACGTGTCAATTAAAATTTCAGCCGATGATCTATCATCGACGGCATCTGAAAGATTTTGCCAGCAGCATCTTTTCTATTCTGGGCTATAAACGGTTCAGACGCTTAACACTCTATCGCTAGTAGTAGAAATCAAACCTGTGTATCAACTGCATTGGCAACTCCATGTAGGCAGTTATTTTTAGTCATGTTGTTGGTTCATACTGTCGCAACGATAATGACAGTCCACGTTCGCTCATGCAAACATGTTATACAACATTTCCTCTTTGGTGCTTTCAAGAAACGAGCATTTATGTTGGTTTCATTTGGTAGATACTGATCTGTTGCTTAGAAAGATTGTTGCTTAAGGCTCAAGAATCCATCATTCAATCATCAACAATTATCAAAAATTAAAAACCAGTTTTTCCGTTCAAATTTCAATCGATCCTTATCAAAATCTATCATCGTATTTCAGATAGCAAGTGCAATGCAATGATAGATTTTCTTGAGCATTGCTTCGATTTTGAGCAAAAAAACTGGTTTTGAAAATTTGTAAAACGATGATGGTTATTTTCCTCTTAAAATCTGTATTCTAAGTGTTTGGTAGATTGGAAACATGATTAAAACTGTTTCATCTTCTCAAGAGAATGGGCAATTGTTCAATCATATTCGACTTCTACGGTACATAGGGCAAGTACATATATGATGCCTACAGTAAAATGTAGCAGTTCATCCAACTCAATTACAGTCAACTCTCCATAGGTCGATATTGAAGGGATCATCGGTTTAAGGAGGTATCGAGTTATAGAACACAAAATTTGTGCAAATGTGATCTAAGGGATCATCGAGGTAGCCATGAAAACCAACTTTCATTATGGTTCTCTAACCTGAAATTAAAATACGGAACATCGAGTAAGGGAGAGTTGACTGTACAATTCCTTTTAAGGGACTTTAGCAGTTCATTAGCATCACAAACATTTAATGTTTTAATTTGTAGATGTCTAATAATAAGTTTAAATCTATGCATTTTCCAAAAATGTTAGCATTGCATACATATACATTGCCAAAAAAGAGCCAGATCCTACTAAACATCTTGGTGTTCCTTAGCATTTTAATAGTTATTTTCTGCGAACTTTGCATACACACCCCTCATCCCCAGCCTTTGAAAACATATAATTACTCGCTCCTGAATAACTCGCTGGTACTAAGACTACAGCACTCTAGTCAATCAGACAATGCTTAGGGTGACGAGTTCGGATCCCGGTTTGGCCGAGAAAGCTTTCAGTTGATATATATGCACATAGAACACCAAGCTGAGAAGCAGGCTATGTTCCGGATGGAACGTAACATCAAAAGAAGACAAGTCGAAGGGCTACGTAAAACTAAAAACTTAAAATGTGTTTATTTATGAAGATTTTTTTCTTTAGGGTGTGTCATGCGGATTTTCCGGTATTTATTTCTTCAATCTAGAAGATTAACAACTCTTAAAGCGTACATGATATAGGTGATTAGTTGTAAATCGCGTTGACTGACAGAAATCAAACGGGTACTGTTTTTGTTTCGATACTTTTTTGGCAAAACCTGAATTTAAAAAAAATTATAAGTCAAATAAGGTGGCGAAGCACTGATCAATTTCAACCTGGATTATATTCTTCTTTATGGCAAACTCGTGAAGTTAGGCGTCTCAGCTACATTTTGATATGAGGTAACAATGTGGTTAACTTGGTTTGATAGCTAAACTAATGAAGCCAATTAAAGTAGAATAATAAACTGCAGGATATTTATCTGGCGCTTGCACTTCCTTCGCTGACCTTCCTGTTTCAATATCAAGCACCAATTGTTTCAAGAAGGTTACCACCTTATGATACTTTACCGATTGCACATCGTCTAATTGCCAGTAAATTACCAAAGCAACTATCAAAGCTAAAGAAATGGCACCTGCATGTAATTGTCTGATTCGTATGACAAAGGCACGTGTTAATACTGAAATGCATAATCAAGAGGAAAAAAAGTGCCAGTTGGTGACAATTATCAACCAAAGGTTCTACTTAAATTAACCTATTCAATCTTAAGGTGAAGATGAATCGAAGCCAAGCCTCAAATTTTCAAGAACACAAATCTGGAGAACCAAACATCCGTTTAAGCTGAAAACTTAATAGAATGATCACCACCAGCTAGTGACCAATCGATTAAGTTTTTCAGCTTAGGCAGCGTCCATTTATTACGCAACGCTAAAATCGGAAATTTTTTGACCCCCTCTCCCCCCTCTGTAACGCTTTTGTATGAAAAGTTTCAAATTTTTGTATGAGCCGTAACGCTTGAGCCAATTCCCCCTTCACCCTAGAGCGTTACATAATTTGTGGATACCACCTCAAACGGATGTTTGGCTGCCCAGATTTATGCTCTTTGAGAGTTGGAATTCGATTCATCTTCACCATAATGACCTTTAACGTCCGCTGCTACAGAAAACCATGCCGTCGCGATTAAAATATCTATGGAATTTTTATTTGAAAAATCGGCTTTTTTATTTTAGCTTTTTTGGCACCCAATTTCTCTAAACTCTTAACACACAAAAAATAAGATGTTCTTTAAAATGTGCTTTTAAATTTTGTCAAAGAAAGCATGATGCAAAAATATCTTTAAAAAAAGTTTAAATTTTCAAAGATTAAATTTTTTGAATATGAGTTTTTCATAATAATACACACGTATGTTAGTAAGAGTAATTCGAAAGGCCCAAAGCAAGGCTTTACATTAAAAATAGACCATATTTAAGTTAAATTTTGGTATGGTTCCAATAGAACTGGGAGTGTAAATAATAAGAATACAAAACAAAATCACTAATAATTTTCAATTGCGATGCGCACAGCCTAATAATCCGAAATAGCAACTGGATCAAAATATTTATTTTAAGTTGCAAATTGATCACCTGAAGCAGTATTGACCATGCTGGATGTTCAGGTTCCTGATATCGTCTTCGTATCTTAGCGGGCTAGACATTTCAGTAACACAATGGCTAAATAAGGTCTAAAGAGCTAAAATTTTAGGAAAATACATTTTTTTCTATTTTTTCAAACAATATTTTTGACTTCTGAAATTGTTACTTCAATAAACCGTCTAGTGTTTATGTCAGTGATCCTCAGCCCGACTGAATATAAGGTGGCCCTGGTGCCGTAAGAAAACATGGCGCGGGACCGTTTGTTACTTACTTACCTTTGATGGCGCTATGTCCTTCAAGACATTGACATGCGCCACAATGTTACGCCAACTAACTCGGTTCAAACCACCTAGTTCGTTGTGCTCCTCTTCGTCTTGTACCGGTCGGATTCGAGATGAACAACATTTTTGCAGGATTGTTGTCCGGCATTCTCACAGCGGTGCCCCGCTCATTCGTACCCTTTCCAGCTTTGGCGACTTTCTGGTTTAGTTCACCGTAGATTGCGCAAGCTCGTGGTTCATTCTTCTTCTCCATACGGACGTTCTCACATACTCCACCGAAGATCGTCCGAAGCACACGTTCAAAAACTCCTAGCGCTTGCAGTTCCTCTTTGAGCATTGTACACGTCTCATGCCCGTAGAGGACTATACCGGTCTTATCAGCGTCTTGTACATGGTACACTAGGGCAATTCAAAATTGAAAATGTTCGATAATCCAATCTCCCATATCTTCCTTACCATACTACCATACTTATCATAAAAATAGATTTCTGTGAAATTTTCAGCTTTTTCGGTGGTAATTTAAAGGTGGTCCAATGACAATGTAGGTTGTGTGTGGAATTATTATGGAGAAATTTTTGAAAATATCCCAAACACGATAGTTCTGTAATGTAAGTACAAAAAATTATCATCCATAGTGAAAACTCATTCTTCAAAACTTAATGAAGGACTATTGCTGGAGAACTGAATCCCTTTTTGAGTTAAATTTTTGTTTGGGAATTTTCGTACATGTTTTGCAGGTTTAAAACACTTTTTTTTCCGCGACACTTTTGGAGGATCTTGCCGCCAACATTAGGAATTTGGTCTGTTGTCGACGCCTGCCCACGAAACCGGCATTTATAACTTCCCTCAAATTTGCTTGTTAGCGGCGATAGATAGCGGACGATGATTTGGAAAAGCACTTAATAGGCTGCGTTAAGAATGGTGATTCGCTCGATAGTTTTCACATTTTAACATTTCCCCTTTTTTTATATTGGGTATATTACTCCTTCCTTCCACTCCTTCGGCTGCTGTTTTGTATCCCAGATCCTGGCTATCAATCGGTGCAGACAAGTGCTAATGTATACTAAGTAACATCTTGACTGAATACACTTTTAGAGTGTATTCAATCATCAACAATCCATTAACGCGAGCATTACGGCTGCGTGAGTGTAAGCGTATGCGCAGCATTGCAGGCAACACTGCTGTCAAATGTTATAAAACTAAAATAAAATCGAGCTGTCTGACTCTCTTCTACTTGAAACTTCAATCGATTCAACAAGTATTATTTTTGAGTCTCCAGAAATTCCCCTCCCGAATGTGGTAATTGAAAAAGTTTACTAATTTAAAGTGTTGTTCTACGTTGGTTCGCTCCCGGTTGGTCGTAGTATAGTGAAATTCTCTGGTTCCGGATACCAGACAGAATAGTAGCCAACCTGTCCGGGCCCATTTTAATATGTTCCGCTTCAATGCCATGTTTTCCCAGCTGCTTTGTTGTTCTTTGAGCTGTTCGATAGCATCCTTAACTTCACCTATTGTCTCCACTCATCCGCCGTACTGATGAAACCATTTCTCCTGATGCCTTAGTCTTCCTCCTCTACGCTATTCAGGTGTTCATCGTAGTGCTGCATCCACCCTTTTAATCACCTCACGTACGTCCGTCAAGATACCTCCATCCATCCTTATCCCGACACATTCGGCTTCGCGGCACGAAAGCCTTTGCGGGATGCATTGAGTTTTCTGGTAGAACTAACGCGTTTCTTGAGAACGGTACAGCTGCTCAATTTCATCGCAATCCAAGCGGTGCTTTTTATCTCGGAATAGATTGGTGTGCTGTCTTCGATTCTGTTTGTTATGTACCACGATTTGCGTTGAAGTACCTTGCTGCAGCATAATCGCCCGCGCTGCGGGGCGACCGCTGGTACGCAAGACTTTGAGGCCACTTTAAAAGAAATCGCGATAATTTTTGCCAATTATCACTAGGGTTTTGAAACCTTTCAATTTACGATCGTCGAAAGTACCAAAATTTAAACACAAGGAGATTCATCTAAGTAAATCCAACAAAAATTTCAGTGTAATGTTAGAACTCAGCAAACCGTATGATTTCTAGAAATGTTCGAGGCCCTACGTATGCGTCTACATGAGATTGCACCTTCTCGAAATCAGAGGACTATAAAACTTTAACATCCGTCGGGAATAACAAACACGAACCTCTGATATTCTTTTTGAACTCTTTCTTTGTTTCTCTTGAAGCAAAGAAAAACATCAATGAGATGACCTGCTCTGAAGAATGCGATCTTTGGGATACCCTGGAACGATGAGAACTTTAAGAGCTAGAGGTAGCTTGGAAGACCCTTGGTCAACCAAAAATTATCATTCATCATCAAGAAATAGCTGCAAAGATATTCTTGAACTGGGAAAATTAATCGATGGCCTTTAAATCTTGTATCACCCTTCAACGACCACCACGGGCCACAGTTTGGTGCCAAGTGGTATATGCTTATTAGAATGTCCAATTCCCGACCATTTTTCTCGTCCCGGGATTCGGGACAAAATTCTATGCTTTTACCGGGAAATCCCGGGATCCCGGGATTTATATATTTTTTAATAAAACTGGCATTTCGGTTTGAAATGGAAGTTCAAATTTAACAAATACAATGTTTTTTCAATGAAATAAACAGATAATGTAAATTTTAATATTTTAATTATAGCATATCACATTTCAGATATTCTGATGAAGAAACCTAACAGAAATCAAAACTTAGCTTGACTAATTACGGGTTTGCTATGTATTTTTTCAAATTATCTATAACATTTATGAATGCAAGCATGATAAAAACTTAAGTCATAACATTAAAGCAATTGGCTTCAAACCATTTGAAAAGCCATAAAAACTTTAGAACAAAAGAAACGAATCGAAGATCATTGAAGCTATTGTAGATTATGCTAAACATATGTAATTACTGAAAATTATTGACTGAAGTTTATTGCCGTAAATCGCAAGTGAGTGCCATCTGCATTTTGGTCGAAGTTGAGCTGATATCAGTTTTTATTATAACTTCTAATGATCTTTTAGCTGCACTAACTAGAATCACTTTTTGTTCAGTAAAATTAGGAAAGAACACCAAGTCGGATTGTCCCATAATAAAAAGTAAACGCATGTAAGTCCCACTGCACGGAGTAAAAAGCAAATTATGAAAGTTTCATTGAAATTGAAACATGTTCCAATCTCCTGGATTTTTTTTGAATATTTGTATGAAAAACGAGATTGAAAACATGTCAGTTAATTTTATCAGTGCCTACTTTTTACAGATGATACCGACTTGCAATTTGTGGTAGTTTAGGTGTACTTTCAAATTTGTTATCTCAGCATAGGCTTATAAAAATGGCTAATGTTGAAAAAAAAAGCATTATAACTTTGCAACTAGACAAATAAAACTATGTGTTTCTTACTTGGTAAATTGATATTTTCATGAAAATAATTACTTGTTTATTCTCTTTCACGTTATGCTCTTCTACTTTATCAAATATGGTTGATAGTAAGGAAAATGTCATTAACAATTGAAAATTCAGTGGTTTTCATCAAATTCTACGTACATTTCGAGAATCCCGAGATTCCCGGGATATTCAGAAATCCCGGGAAACGGGAAATCCCGAAATTAGTCAAATCCCGGGATTTTTTGTCCCGGGATGTCCCGGGATGGACACTCTAATGCTTATGCAATATATGGTTACGATACAATAAATAGTCACAACATTTGGGTGCCAGTACTTGTTTCAAAGATACAAAATTTGCAACATTTGCATTCTCTGATAAACAATTTGCAACAAACCTTATTTTGCCCCGCGTTACGGGATTAACATTGTTGTTTATTTTTTTTCAACGGTTTCTCTTCTCTTATGTACATGAACATAATTGTTTATAAATACTTCTAAATTGTAAACTTAGTCATTGTTTGCATATCGCTAAAAATCAATTGAAATTTATTTTTTTTCAATAAAAAATTATAAGTAGCAAATTAATACTTATTTATTGTCGACTAATTGCTGTAATTTATTGTACAAACAACCCAACCAAACGCTGTAAAGCGTTATAGGTGCAATCGGTGCTCTAGTTATTCCGTTGAGCTGTCATAGAGACAAGTGATTCACGACACGTGCGTGAGCACCATTGATGGTAGTATGCCGGCATGTATAGTTAAAGTTCCAGTTTACTGACCATATATGCATGCCCATAGGGGGTTTCTGTATCAGCTGATATACTTCGCCGAGATAAACGCACCAAAAGCTTACATGCATAACTGCATATTTCCTTATAAATGGAAATGCTTCAAACGTAGTAATAGAGCAATGAAGAACAACTTGCCTGTTGATATGAATATCATTAATTATTCAATTATGGTGTCTCAGTGTAACTTCCACATTCATTATTTAAGACTTCGGTTGTTTTTTGGCAAAACGTTATTTATAAAACATATTTTGTTTAAGGGGCTGTTAGTCTAATTTGCGTTTAGTTGTTAAATGTTTGTTGTTGTGTAAAATTGATGCAGCCATACTCATTTTATGAGTGTATTTCATATTTACTTCATCTTATCTATTTGTATTAGTCAATGTAGAGTGAACGGTTTTGGATCAGAAATAGACGTGTAGAATGAGTTGAGTAAAAGTTAAACCCTAATGGATAAAGCAATATTTCCAGAACGACTAAAACAGATGAAAAAAGAATGAATACCACACAGTGGAACTTCAGTATATTGACTACAATTTTGCCATTTTTTGTTATAAGGAGTCCTTGCTCAAAATATGCCATGCTCCAAGGGAAAAAGGGAGGTGGTCACTGGTCAGGCACTGCGTGACAAGCCTTACAAAAGTTTTTGAAGTGTGATATAAAACGCGTGACAAGGGATGGAGATTGAAAAAGCCTCAATACAGCGTGAAATAATTAGTGTATTTTTAGTTGTAACAATATGAACATTGATTGTTCCAATCTTTTAAACTAGTTTGGGGCAAAAGATCACTGACTTATATGAAATATTCAAAATTTTGTAACATGAATGCTTTTTACCCAGTGATGTTTAAAAAAAAACAACATTAAATTTTGATCACAAATTCGACAAAATAGGTTTGTTTGTTACTTGTAACGCGATCAGGCACATTTTGCTAAATTTATAGTTAATATACGACTCGGGTTTTCGCCCCATTATCCGAACATCAAATGCTTTCCAAGCATTAAAAAATACACTTCAAAGTAACTTGACGATAGACAAGGGCGCATTTGCATAGAAAAATATTAAAGTTTTTCTATTTGATTCTATGTGATGGAGAAAGAGCTGTAGTAGGCCTTGCAAGGCAAGAAGCTGTTTTCTCTGCGTCTGACTGTTTTTTCTCGTTTGAGGAGAGAAAATTTTAGAGGATTGCAAGAATATCGAATTTGGATCATTTAATGTTCGTTGGAAAGTTTCTACGTTTCTGAGACGATTTTCTGCGGAATTCAATTTGGCGGATTTGCTGTCAGCGGCGATTACATCTAATCAACCTTCAAACTAGATTGACGTATTAACATTAGATTGAGATTCCAGATTTTTACAAGAGACTTGGATTTTAAAATATTCCTGGATCATCAATTTTTGTTTTCGGTTCCCAGTTTTTGCGTGTTGATGCCGAAATTGTGACTTCAGTCGGGGATAGATTACCAACTGGTAAGTTCATTTCAGGTTTGTGAAAACACAAATTTGTATCGTGTCCAGGCATTGCAGGAATTTACTCTCTTTTGATTTTGAAGCACGATCAAGCAAGCGAAGAAAAACATCCCATCCCCGGTTTATGATCGACAATGTATGGCAAGTTGTAACAAGTCTGATAAATAGGAGCAGCGAACAAAAGCCCCAAAGAAGAGAGCGATGGTAAAATCCATTTTTTCGCTTGTTTTCCTTTGGGGGTAGGTGTTTTACTTTACTGGCACGATAAACAATCTCTGAACTCCCGATAGCAATAGAACCCCCCCCCCCCCAGTTTGGAACTTATTTAGAGGGGTTTTATCACGCACTGCTATCCCCCCGATCTGATCAAAGTTGCAGCAGTATACGATAAACAGTCTCGCAAAAAGTGCTGCATGTTATGATAGTTATAGAGAGCGATACGTGAGAGATTCTCTCAATTTTCTCAGGATTCCCGATCCCTGGTCGTGACAATGTTTCATTTATTTGTTAAAAAAAAATACTATGGATGATCGTTACGGTTAGTGTCGGCATCAGCCTTCTTCCTGTTTTATATAAGAAAAATTAAGCTGCACGTACATTAGACTGATGCAAATTTTGAAGTTTTTGCTCCCCTATGCTTAAACGAAGTCAATTATGATGAAAATGATCTCTCAAATTTGAAGTGATTCGGAAGAAATTTGGTTGTGCACACGCTATTTGAAGTTTATATGGAAATTACTATGGAAAAAGCAAACCTTTTGTGTTCAGTCCTCTATCTGCTCGTCATAATAATCTATGGAAAAGTGAACACACTCATCTCATGTGAAACTTCCCAGCTACAACTTTGCCGAAGACCACATTTTGATTGGACGTAAGGATAATTTGTTATTATTGATAACAAAGTATGAATCATGCTGAGATGATCCTTTAACTACTTTCAGAGTAACACTGCTTTTTTTGCTGTAGAACATAGTAGCCTGGATTACTTTGATCCATTCTGCCCGCCAGGAGCACCACTGTTGCCTGTCGAACAGTTGGTGAAGCATGCTACATGCAAACCAACTTTATGATGATGAATAACAATTTATCCTGACGTCCAATCAAAAAGTGGTCTTCGGCAAATTGTAGCTGGAAAGATTTCACATTAGAAGAATTTGTTCACGTTTTCATAAAATTTTATGATGAAGAGATTAAGGGCTGAACACAAAAGATTGGCGTTTTCCATAGTAATCTCATATAAACTTCAAATGGCGTGTGCACAGTCAAATTTCTTCCGAATCACTTCAAACTTTGGGAGGATGCATTTACCAAAATTATAATCGTTTAAGCATAGGGGAGCTAAAATTTCAAAATTTGCATCACCCTAACGTACATATTCTATTATTTATTTATCGCAATTACTAAAAATAACATTTGAACACCTCGACATTAAATTGTCGACGCACTGATAGATATTTTATTTTAATTTGAGGCTACATGCATCGC